>NC_088298.1:24419162-24687263 GCF_032854445.1 Liolophura sinensis
ACCATACTGTCGTCGCTGCTCTGGTCTTACTCTGTGTGCTGTACATCTACCATACTGTCGTCGCTGCTCTGGTCTTACTCTCTGTGCTGTACATTTACCATACTGTCGTCGCTGCTCTGGTCTTACTTTCTGTGCAAAACGTCTACCACACTGTCGTCGCTGCTCTGGTCTTACTCTCTGTGCTGTACATTTACCATACTGTCGTCGCTGCTCTGGTCTTACTCTCTGTGCTGTACATCTACCATACTGTCCTCGCTGCTCTGGCTTTGCTCTCTATGCTGTACATCTACCATACTGTCGACGATACTCTGGTCTTACTCTCTATGCTGTACGTCTACCATACTGTCGTCGCTGCTCTGGTCTTACTCTCTGTGCTGTACATCTACCATACTGTCGTCGCTGCTCTGGTCTTCCGCTCTATTCTGTACGTCTATCACACTGTCGTCGCTGCTCTGGTCTTACTCTGTGTGCTGTACATCTTCCATACTGTCGTCGCTGCTCTGGTCTTACTCTGTGTGCTGTACATCTACCATACTGTTGTCGCTGCTCTGGTCTTACTCTGTGTGCTGTACATCTACCATACTGTCGTCGCTGCTCTGGTCTTACTCTCTGTGCTGTACATTTACCATACTGTCGTCGCTGCTCTGGTCTTACTTTGTGTGCTGTACATCTACCATACTGTCGTCGCTACTCTGGTCTTACTCTCTGTGCTGTACGTCTAACATACTGTCGTCGCTGCTCTGGTCTTACTCTGTGTGCTGTACATCTACCATACTGTCGTCGCTGCTCTGGTCTTACTCTGTGTGCTGTACGTCTACCATACTGTCGTCGCTGCTTCTGGTCTTACTCTCTGTGCTGTACATCTACCATTCTGTCGTCGCTGCTCTGGTCTTACTTTGTGTGCTGTACATTTACCATACTGTCGTCGCTGCTCTGGTCTTACTCTCTGTGCAAAACGTCTACCACACTGTCGTCGCTGCGCTGGTCTTACTCTCTGTGCTGTACATTTACCATACTGTCGTCGCTGCTCTGGTCTTACTCTCTGTGCTGTACATTTACCATACTGTCCTCGCTGCTCTGGCTTTGCTCTCTATGCTGTACATCTACCATACTGTCGACGATACTCTGGTCTTACTCTCTATGCTGTACGTCTACCATACTGTCGTCGCTGCTCTGGTCTTACTCTCTGTGCTGTACATCTACCATACTGTCGTCGCTGCTCTGGTCTTCCGCTCTATTCTGTACGTCTATCACACTGTCGTCGCTGCTCTGGTCTTACTCTCTGTGCTGTACATTTACCATACTGTCGTCGCTGCTGTGGTCTTACTCTGTGTACTGTACATCTACCATACTGTTGTCGCTGCTCTGGTCTTACCTCTCTGTGCTGTACATCTACCATACTGTCGTCGCTACTCTGGTCTTACTCTGTGTGCAAAACGTCTTTAATGATATTTGTGGAATCGGCTGCATGATTCTGTGTCCACTGTGTACTATGTACTACGCATGCGTGGGTGTACAATGGAATACACCATAAAATTAATGTCTGGGCATAAATGCGATGTGTGGGAGGGCACAATTAATTCATGTTCTGATCTGGATATGAATTTATACCCAAGATAAATGTGATGAAATCTCGAGGAGTTCTGTAGTTTAATTTCTTTACATCGACATTAATTACTGTGAGGTTTAATCGGGTCTTTAAATAAATTTTCGATTAAAACATTCGTGTTCATTTAATATTTGACCTTTCGTTATCTGCATGATGGGTGGTATAGGCCTGTAAAGTATCTCTCGTTGACCGAGGTTATAAATTTAGGTTAAGATCTACCGTCTTGCAAGCGAAAGACTTCTGTACAATACAAAGTCGGTGACAAGACACGTTCTTTTTTACATCTGAGGTCTCCGATCTCATTCTGTTCAGTGGGTTCACGATCTCATTCTAGCAAGGAGGGTCCTGATCTCAATCCAGCAATTGCGGCCCCTAAGAAAAAATGAACGTAACAAGATTTGTTTGTAATGCGCGTGGTCGTCGATTTCATTCTATCAGGAGGGTTCCCGATCTCATTTTATCAAGTGGGTTCACGATCCCATAGCAATGAAGGCCCCCGATTTCATTTTATAAAGTGGGTCCCCGATCTCATCCTATCATGGGGTGTTCCGGATCTTATTCTATCAGTGGGATTACCGATATCATTCTATCAAGGGGGCTCTCGGTCTGATTTTTTCAAGGGGGTTCCCGATCTCATTCTATCAGAGGGTTCCCGATTTCATTCTGTCAAGAGGGTTCCCGATCTCATTCTATCATGGGGTCCATGAGGTCCCCGATCTCATTCTATCAGGGGGGTTCCTGATCTCATTCTGTCAAGAGGGTTCCCGATCTCATTCTATCATGGGGTCCACGATCTCATTCTAGCAAGGGATCCCCGATCTCATCATATCATTGGTGTGTGTGTGTGGGGGGGGGGGGGGATCTTATTGTACCAATGAGGTTCCTGATCTCATCCTATCAAGGGGGTTCCTGATCTCATTCTATCATGGGGATCCCCGATATCATTTTAGCAAGAGGGTTCCCCGATTTCATCCTATCAAGGGGCCCCCCGATGTCACTCAATCAAGGGGGTTCCTGACCTCATTCCACCAAGGGGTTCCTGATCTAATTCTATCAAGCTGGCCTCCATGGCCGAGGTGGCTAGCGAATCAACGCGGCGCAATGACCCAAGAGTCTGTCACCAATGCGGTCACTGGAGGTTCAAGTTCAGCTCGTGCTGGCTTCCTCTCAGGTCGACCATGGGAAGGTCTTTAGCAATCTGCGAATGGTCGTGGGTTTCTCCTGGGCTCTGCCCGGTTTCCTCCCATCATAATGTTGTCCGCCGTCGTATAGGTGAAATGTTCTTGAATACAGCGTAAAAATAAAATCAGCGTATGAAATTACCTGGCCTAAAGGTATATTTTGATTGTTCATAGCCTCAGTTTTGGATACACAAAGTAAACTACTATTTGCATATTTTCGGCCGCAATAAAACGTCTATGCCTTGAATACTAATACACACATGGAATATTAGTTTTTTAAATAATAATAATAATAATAGTACAATGCAAAACTCCAATGTTGCTACATGTCTGCTCTTAAATGAACTCGTGCTGTATTCGACTCGATATTGTCTGCTATCCTATAATAGGAACACCATTTAGTCGACTGAGGGCGTCCGCGGTGGAGTGGGTTAGCACGCCCGCACGGCGCACGGACCACCATTGCTGTGGCTGTGAGTTCAAGTCCAGCTCATGCTGGCTTCCTCTCCGGCTCTACGTGGGTGGATCTGCAACAAAACTACACACGGTTGTTGGTTTCCCCCGGGCTTTGCCCGATTTCCATAATCGTATAAATGCCTATTCTTCAGTACGGCATAAAACACCAATCAAAAAAATAAATAAATTTAATCGACCCACTTCTGCTTACAGTTCACCACACATCTTCAAACTGATCCAACAAGTTTACCTTAGACTCATGTCGTTCGTTGGTTCCTTGCTGTCGACCTCTTTTATTCGCAACATTAGGTCAATAATAATAAAAATAATAATAAATAAATAAAATTACACGTGAAAATGAAGTTCAAATTTCTGACGGAATCAAAATGATTGTATAGAGGAAAAAAATTAAATAAATAGAATAAAAATGAACGCCTAGGGAGGACATGTGGGGATGTTTTCGAAAGCATGGTTACAACTCGCCTTCTACATAGCTTAATGTCAAAAGCACCGATTAATAATGAGCGAAAAAAATGAAGCAAACCCTTGAAACCTTTTAAAATTTATAAAAATGTCACAATAATCTTCACAACGGGTGAAGATCATTAGAGTCCAGTGAAGGCAGAAATTTTCCGCTTAGAGTGCTTTTCTAAGGTGAATCCTGTCACCAGGTGGCGCCCTCATCTGTCACCACCCGAAGATTGACTGCAGCTGCGCGGAACATCACTGGCATGATTGACGGCAGCTGCACTATTTTTTGGCGCGGATCGATCTGTCCACCCACGCTTACCTCGCATTTTTAGTGCTGTGAGATTCGTTATTAAAGTACTGATTTTTAGGAGTGGAGTAGAAATTATCATTAATCAATAAGGACACTCACGAAATAAATCAGATGGACTTATTTTTCTGAACTGTTGGGGTTAGCGCTGCCATTTCTCACGAATTTGCCATCACGTGTCAATAAAGCCTTTCTTCTAACATCATTTTTCTTTAGCTTTCTTTACAGCGCTGCGTCTAAAGTTAAGTCAAACTGAAAGGAGATGAAAACAAAATCGAAATAGAGGTGAAAAGGCCAAACTAAAGTCTGCATTGCAAGATCATAATTTGTTATACTATATACCCTCTTGTTCGACATATTTGCTCCCTTCACTTGGTTCTCATTTACTTGATTGGTGTTTTACGCCATGCCCAAGAATCTTTCACTCATACAACGGCAGCCAGCATTATAGGCCTCTAGGGAGGACACCGGACAGAAACCCACGTCCATCCGCAGCTTGCTGGTAGACCTTTCCACGTGCTGCCGGAGAGGAAGCCAGCCTGAGCTGGATTTGATGAGCCGGTTGTTGGACGATCGATTGCCGGAAGCTTCAGATGTAAGAAGTGCCTTCTGAATCTACTTCTCGTCAACGCTTGGTGAATTTCTCAACCCAATCCTCTCGTCCGTTTACAAACTTGCTCAATTGTTTGAGACGATTGACGAGTAATGGCCGTTAGGTTAACGGGTGTTCAAATGACGTGTACCCAGTGTTCAAGTGAAGTGTACTGAATGTTCAAGTGCATGCCGTGCGAAATTTACAGATTCTAAAAACAGGTTGCTCCTTTAACAGGGATCTGAAATCTGATCTCTCCGCGAAATCCATTCGTATGCCATTTTGAGCTACTAGAATATGAACACTAGAAAGTTATTCCTGTAATACTTCTCCCAAGACACACCCAACCACTCTCCCATGGCACACCCAATCTCTCCCATGACACACCCAACCACTCCGATAAGACATACCCAATCACTCTCCCAGGACACATCCAACCACTCCCCAAGGCACACCCAATCTCTCCCAAGACACACCCAACCATTCCGATAAGACATACCCAACCACTCTCCCAAGACACACCCAACCACTCTCCCAAGACACACCACAATCTCCACCAAGACCCATTCACTCTTGCAAGACACACCCAACCACTCTCCCAAGGCACACAAAAACACTCCCCCCAAGACATACCCAACCACTCTCCCAAGACACACCCAACCACTCCCCCAAGGCACACCCAAACACTCTCCAAATACTCCTTGACTTCCGCACAAAACCTTTAGAAAGCTGTGGTTTGTAACCTGCTCAGCTGTTCATGTAATTTGATTTATTTATGTTTTTTAATTGTTGTTTTACGCCTTACTCTGTTAATGGAAAGAAGACTGCACAATACATTTCCAGTGGTAAGAGATCTTCTCCCTGGAAGTTATGACATCAAAGAGGTAAAACGATGTTCAAGTAACGACAAGGACAGCGACTCTATCATGACCAGAAAACGGCGGGTAATCTGCCAGTCCTACCACCATCAGGGACCTGGTTAGAATCCCACACCTCCCAGGGACTGGCATCTTCGTGTGTCTACCTATAGAGATAATGCCAGACACCCAAGGACTAAGCGCAACAGTGAACCGTCGTACACTGAATTACAGACGTCTGCACAGCCATTGCCAATTGGAAACATCCCTCAAGAGTCGAAAACAAGATGGCGGCTTGGTAACTTATCCTTGACAAGATGATGACACTTCAAGCTCTGTAGTGGCGGCTTGGTCACTTACCCTTGACAAGTTGATGACACTCCAAGCTCTGTAGTGGCGGCTTGGTCGTTTACCCGTGGCAAGATGATGGCACTCCAAGCTCTGTAGCGGCGGCTTGGTGACTTATCCTTGACAAGATGATGACACTCCAAGCTCTGTAGTGGCGGCTTGGACATTTACCCGTGGCAAGATGATGACACTCCAAGCTCTGTTGTGGTGGCTTGGTGACTTACGCTTGACAAGATGATGTCACTCCAAGCTCTGTTATGGTGGCTTGGTGACTTACCCTTGACAAGATGATGACACTTCAAGCTCTGTAGTGGTGGCTTGGTGACTTACCCTTGACAAGATGATGACACTCCAAGCTCTGTTGTGGTGGCTTGGTGACTTACCCTTGACAAGATGATGACACTCCAAGATCTGTAGTGGGGGCTTGATGACTTACCATTGACAAGATGATGACACTCCAAGCTCTGTAGTGATGGCTTGATGACTTACCATTGACAAGATGATGACACTCCAAGATCTGAAGTGGTGGCTTGGTCACTTACCCTTAACAAGACGATGACACTCCAAGGTCTGTAGACGACATATGTTCATGCCATATGCAGGACGCTTCGGTATATTGCTGTTCAACAAAGTATAATTTACAATGTGAAAATTGAAACTATCCCGCTTGTCCTAAAGTCTGCGTACAAATGTTAGGTCCAGATAAGATTTACCATCTGGAGAGTCTGTCGTTTACTTTAAATCTAGCGAAGGTGGATAAATATCTTTCACAGCCTTTGCTGTATATGAATCGTTTAAAGTTAACAGATCATCAATATACCGTTTAGTGAATGAGAAAGATCGGGCCTGGTGAGGATTACTCCTTACTAGTTTCTGTATATAGTCGTATTCATATGAGAACAGGTATAGGTCAACCACAGCGAAGGGGTGACATCGGCATACCTATACACTGCTGATATATGTTTTCCCCGAATTTCACACAGATGTTATTAATCATAAACTCAAGCAACTCAATGAACATGGAAACATCCCATGAGTGGTAACCTTCGTATTTTGTGGCACTGAAGAAGATAAGATAAATGCACCAAAGTCACCAGTCAATGACACAATTAGCATGTATCAACAGTCCAGAATCTTTTCCACCTGAATCCGTTGAATTTAGTACGATTTATGGGATAGTTTTTTTCTGCTATCGGCATTTATAACAGCATTCATACCCTCTTGTCGACAGCAGCCTTCGCTTCGAGTTCCCATCGACCAACTCCCGTTTGGTCAATAAAAATACACTAAAATCAATTGGTAATGGCACACATCTAGCATGTATTGATAGTTAAGACTTCGTGAGTTGAGTACGATTTATTGATGAGTTCAGCCAGTCATTAGGCTCTACCACAGTTTAAAACAGATTTTCGTTGTCTACATATTATTCTGGTTCAACGATGAAGCGAGTTCTACCTAGTAATAACAACTTGCAACAAACAAGCATATTTTGAATCTCTTAAAGGAGAAGAAAACATAAAAATTATGCAAAGATCAGATGTAAGATCTTGAAAACTTATATGAAAATGTGGTCTTTAATATTTTTTTGATTTTTTCTTTCATATTTCGAACTTTCATATGTAAGTTTTCTGTTTTCTCTACCTTTAATTTACTCAATTCCACATACACAAATAATAACACAAACAGAGCAGCAATCTCACTGCTACTTAGCTACTGTTGCGACTTTTTTATTATTGCGACTTGTTACTCAACTTTCATTGCTGTAAACTTAGCTATTAAATACTATTCCTTAGTCATGTGTCATCTTTTTTCGATCGTTTCTGGAAAAACATCCTTTGCTGTTTCAAGGCCTTTTGGTACATCGTCAGGTCAAGGTCACTCACAGACCGCATTGCGCGTGCATGAAGGATTATGGTTGACTTTGGGGACTCCGGAAATTCAAGTTCTCCAATGAATTGCACCAGTTCTCCCACGCATGCGCGGAAAGGTTCGACAAGTCTCGTAGCCACCGTGAGATCCGCTCCAGAACGAGCCTCATGAAGAACTGCTTGCTGAGAGTTGAAGTCGTAGTGTGCCAGTCTGAGGAGGAAAACAGATAAATTTATTTATTCATTCATGTATTTGATTGGTGTTTTACACAGTACTTTTGAATATTTCGCATACGACGCCGGCCAGCATTATGATGGCACGAAACCCGACAGAGCCTGAGAAAAACCCAGGATCATGGACGGGCTATTAGCAGACCGCTCCCCTCGTCCCCGCTCACCTCCCGCCACCAAAAAAGAGATAAAAGAAATAACAATACATTGTAATAAGCGAAGAATCCCATGAATAATTATCCTGGGCAAGTTCTATTACAAGTTTCCTAAAGGATTTGCAAGTCTCCTCTTGAAGCCACAGTAAATATAGAAGTTCTGCATTTGGTTCAAAAACAAAATACAAATGTACTTAGCATACAGCCTATTTTTTAGAAAATTATCCACAATTTTCTTTCTCTCTAAATTCCACTATCTGTTCGCGTGTTAAAGTAATCAGCAATACATGGGCTTGCACTGGAACACCGGGCACGTTACACGCAGCACGACGCCTATGACAGTTAAAGTATTCTTAAATCCGTCCGACCACAGCTCTGTTACACAAAGTAACTGAACGCTAAGCTGAATTTAACTACATTGGCATTAGTATTAAAAACTTTAGTAGTCAGGTGTCAGTAACTGACAATAAACCTAGCCCACACTAGTTTTGTGGAACTATGCTCCGCTTAAACTCTTATGAATGCTGAAGGTCAAGGGCGGAAGTGACATGGTTGTCAATTTCAAAGTTTTGAGTCTGACCAGTACCGGGTTTGAGCCCTAGTCTGCTTCCTATTACAAGCTCGGCTCTCCTATTCTTCACTCGGACACAGTATGTAATATTCTTATGCTATTTAATATAATCACCCAATTAAAATGTTGGTTATAACTAAGAAAGAATATTTATCATACATGTAAGAATTGTGGCGTTTACGTCTCTTTGAAATTGCAGTAAAGGTAGTTAGTTATCAATTATACTGCTGCCTACTGTTCAAAGATTGAAATGATATAGTTACTTCAAGGGAGGAAACTCACACCGTTTAATTTTGGATTCCACGTTCTTAAATGCGCTTATTCCCCCCTGAATTGTAATATCTCATCTTCTGCATATATATTGTATATGTATGCATGTTTATGCTAACTTATGCTTAACTTGATATGTCATATTGACCTATACTCTAGTCTCATGTAACACACATGGAAAAAATGTAAATGTGCACAAAGCTCTTAGGTTACCTCAGATATTTATATTTCATGTTAATTCACATTCATAAATTGCATTAAGAGCAGGTAAAGTTTTAACAAAGTTATAAAGGTACGTCCAAAATCTGAGGGCAGATTTAACCGTACACTAACTTAGAGAATAAATGGGCCAGTATTTATGTTAAAATAGTTTTTCCTGTTCCTGTGACAAGAGCCGGTATGTGATCACTGGGGCTACAGGAAGCATGGCCATATACAGAAAAGCATTAAAAGTCTGATCTCAAACTTTAATGGTGACATTGTGACTGTGCAAAAAGAAATTTAAAAAATGGAACTCAAAAGGATGCTTTCTAAGAGCTTTTAAGTCTGTGAATGAAAGAAATTTGTATACAAACTTAACTTTTTATTGGTAACCCATTATATTTTTGTTTAATTTGCTTGTTAGTTATAATTCAGATTTAGTTTTGGCAAATAGTTTGGGAGCCCAAACGTTTGCCAGAACTGAATTGACTCTAAGATATAGCCCCGGAAAGCTCGCTGTTGACAGACGGAAGCTCGCTGTTGACACGCTGAAGCTCGCTGTTGACAAGCTGAAGCTCGCTGTTGACAGGCTGAAGCTCGCTGTTGACAGACTGAAGCTCGCTGTTGACAGGCTGAAGCTCGCTGTTGACACGCTGAAGCTCGCTGTTGACAGGCTGAAGCTCGCTGTTGACAGGCTGAAGCTCGCTGCTGACAGACTGAAGCTCGCTGCTGACAGACTGAAGTTACGCATGGAGAACACCTTTTGTGAAACTCATCCACTGTTAGTGCTTGTAATAATCGTTAACTCAGTTGAATTCATCTATTTGCAAGTTTGAAGGCTTTGCGTCCGCATGCAGTGATTTCATTTATTTCAGACATGAAAATAACTCATCGTAAACATTTACTGAGCCTAGAAGGAATTTGCTTCTTTTGCAAAGGAAAGATTTATTTGTTTATTTGATTTTTGTTTTACGCCGTACAACCAGCATTTTGGTATGAGGAAACTGGACAGAGCCCGGGGGAAACTCATGACCATCCGCAAGTTGCTGATAGATCTTTCCACGTACGGCCGGAGAGGAAGCCAGCATGAGTTGGAACTGAACTCAAGAGCGACCGCATTGGTGGGAGGCTCCTGGGTCATTGCGTCGCGCTTGCGTGCTAACCACCTTGGCTAAAAGAAAAGACAACAAGAGACCAAATGTATATATGCATCGACAAGGCATCCCACATGATGTTTATAAAGCATAATAAGCATTATTTTTGTGATGTTACATAACCGAGATATCTAATGTAAGCAAAATCGCACACAATGAGAAAACTGCAGGCGGCGCCATGTTATCATTTTTAACCAGTTAGGCGCCAGATATTTCTTTGACCCCAGAGAGGATGCAGCTGTTTCCGCTGACGTCACCCTAACCCGGTTTTTGCCGTTTAGCCATATCTACGTTAGGTACGAATGACACGACATCATGTTTCCGGTAGTTCTAACATTGCGCATCCCTGAGCCTCGCAAGTTTCTTGTTTTTTATATCCTTGGAATTTTAGATTAATGAGATACGGAATCGACGCTGAATGGCTAACAGTGGAGATAGGATCTCCTGGGTTAAACCATGCAGCTTATAGGTCACGCTTGAATAAATCTTCCTTACTTCAGCATGTATGCCAAGCAGAGTCGAATGGACTTGCCTATATCACATCTGCCAATCAGCAACGATTCAGTGTTCCTTTGAAGTTAACTAACTTGTTGAGTTACAAAGCATGATCCACGATCATGAAGAATTTGTCAGGTGATCATGAATGATCTAACTGCGATATGTTACGATTTGGGATCGCCAAGTCAGACGTTTAAAACGTGACCATCATGGCCTTGCTGTGGTCATCACCCATCGCCTCTGTGGCTAGTCGCGCGCTCTTTCTACGATATGCCAGCGATTCCAACATTTTTCAATCGCAGCTATATAGATCGTAACCTGTGTGCATCCCCGTTGTGGCTTTGTCTGTACATGAGGAATTCCTGGGGCAGATTCCATAACGCCATTTCCAGCCGAACTAAACTATGTGTACAAATTTCAACTTCTAGTACAGACAGTACTCAAAACCAAGAATTGAGTCAGAAATGTTTTTGCAGTTTTTCAAGGTTACTCCTTCGTCCACCGAAAAGTTAACTCAGAAATGTTGTACAGCTGGAGAAGATATGTGGACATGCATAGCTGGACAAGTAGCACCCGTTGGTGTCAGTGGGCTCTGTACGACATGGTGTTAGCCAGCTATAGGAGAGCAGAAACGTTCTGCACATACTCACTGTTCTGAAATCCCACCCTAAAATTACCCATCCTAACACAGCAGGAGATAAGAGATCCACCCGCAAACCTATCCAAGTTGTCCTGCTTGAACATTCAAACTGTCAATTTCCGGCATGAAACAATTTTGGAGTTTGCAGAGAGACTCACACACTGGTATACTCAATAAAGTAATCTGCCCATTTTAACAAAAAGTCTGAGTGATGCTACAGAATATATGTGTACAGTATCCAGTGTTTATAACATAATGTTCATTTATATATTTATCTGATTGGCGTATTACGCCGTACTCAAGAATATTTGATTTATACGACGTCGGCAGGCTTTGTGTTGGGAGAAAAACGGGCAGAGCCCGGGGGAAACCCACGTCCATCCGCAGGTTGATGCCGGACCTTCCGGAGAGGAAGCAACTTTTTTTCTCAAGTCTTATGTCTATAACATTCAAGTATTAATACATAATAAATTATCATTTTCTCCCCTCTCAGCTCTGGTTCTAAGCAATATTATGCCGAGTCCATTCATGCGTACCTTCCAGGATGATCCCCTTTTCCACTACGACAGAAATGAAATAAAGACGCCACAACCTTCAACGAAAGCTACAAGCTAAAAGGAATAACACGTACATAACAAGTACACAGTTATCTTCCCTTAGATGTTGTAGCCTGCGAGGAAGCTAACAAAAAATGACTTGTAATATCTCTCCCTGTTTTAATTGTCCCCATATGCTACCTCTTTTGTGCGTATACGCGAATATATTGATACCAGAGTAACTGGTACCAACAGCATTAGCCAAGTTTCTGCACATCGGCCGATTTTAGTACAGAGAAATAAGTATTTTCTCCAATAAATAAAGCCCACGATCTATTTCATACCCAATTCTACGATGTTAGTGTACTGAACAGTGCACGCTCGATTTGGGATCTTTTGGGGATAGCCTCATAAGCAATTTTTTTTCTTTTTCTTTTTTTACACCTTTGGGTTTATTTATCTCGTACCGGTATTAAGTATCGGCACTGAATTTGTTCATTGCTCACTTACTTGCCCGTAACTCGAACAGACTTGCCGTCGAACAGGCTCTTGCCTGCTTGGGATGAAATCTCTGACAAGAAGACTGGTTCTCCACATTGCGGCAGCTCACGCGCGTCCATCAGTGTTCACTTCAGTTTCCACTCCCGAGTTCAAACATCCCGACCCCATTTTATTTATTTCTCGCGCCATAAATGTCCAGCGCAAGACAAGGGCAAATAACCACGCTAAATGTTAAATGATTCCGACGTAAATTGAGTTACCTGCCCTTGACATAGTATTGTCAACCTTGGTTTATTTGCAAATATTGGAGAATTTGTATTTGAAGACTTGATTTAATAAAAACAGCTTCACTTTAATGATGTGCACGACTGTATCGACCCCTTAGTGGCGCCAAGAACATGAGGAATATTAAAAACGGTCTAGAGCAACGACCTTCCGCACTCTGCCACGACTGCTCACCTTAATGCGGCACTAATGATGTTTTCACGGGAGCCATAGTTATTGGCTATAGACTAAATCATACCCAAGCACGAGCTTTTATCCTTGGCTTTTGCATAAGGCCAAACCAATTTAATTTCTTGTTTTACTGGAAGAAAAAATCTTCTTTTTTTTTTTTCAATGTCAGAGTAAGATGTAAATATAAAAATGAAAAATCATCGAATTTTTGCAAAAATGTGGACTGTCCCAGCAATTGTACCATATGAAGATATATTTACATTACTGAAAGGCCTTGAAAAATGAAAAATCATCGAATTTGTGTAAAATGTGGACTGTCCCAACAATTTTTCATATGAAGATATATTTACATTACTGAAAGGCCTTGAAAAATAGTAAAATCATCTGAAACATTAAGATCGCTCAAAATAAAAAAGTGCATTTATCAATCGTATATTTGTTCCATTTTCGGACTTTTTAGCGTCAGCTGGTTGGTGAAAAACTGGATTGGTTAAATGAACGAACAACTGACAGACAGAACTACAACACATTTCCAGTGCATACAGTCATGTATTCAAGATACAAGATGAATAACAATGAAATAACTTAAACAATTTGATGACTTTTTGAAAACGAGTTCAAATGACGGTAATTATGATATCTGACAAAAGCAAGAACCTGCAGAAGAATCAGACTGAAATTTCAAACTTTGATATGTATATATATATATAGATATATATATATATACGTCAATATATTCAGGTACTCATCTTAGTTTGTATATTATAATTGCAACTCTATATTCAGCTTAAATTACAAAATGTTGGTAAATTGTCATTAAATATTTTCATCAGTCAGTAATAACTTGTTCATCCAAAAAAAAAAAAAAAACACACACACAAGGAATTTTCACTAACAGTAAAGTCTTAACAGTTAACAAACTACATGTAACACAAAGAACATTTCTAAATGTTCATGGTGAGAAATTCATTAATAAACTACACTGCTCTTTCAGTTTTCTGAACATGCCTAAATTAAAAAAACAGAAGAATTCCTGTGTTGACAATTTCATGTATATAAACAAGAGGGTTAAGAGTGAAGTAAACAACTCTAAGTTATTTGCTGTGAACATTTCACAAATGCTAGCACATTAAAATGAGTTTAAAAGCCCCAAATTTTCAAAATTTATAAAAAAAAAAAAGATGAACTACAATCTTTAAATTCTATTATGTTTATCCCACATCACTGCTCGTTAAAACCTTGATGACTGATATTGTTGTAACTAACTGATTTGTAAAATTAATATTGACTCGTGTTTTAAAAAGTTTACTGCATTTACACTCGAATGAATGGGCCAAAATTGAATCAGGTCAGATTGTTTAACTTATATGATTAGCAGTCCTGTACAGTTCACTCTGAAAAAAGAGTAATGGAACCAAACTGAATTTAAATACAAACTTTAACTGTTGAATTTGTGGCATCAGCAGTTTTGAATAGCTTACTCTTTTTCTTAAGCTGGAACAAATGAACATGAAACTGAACGTAAACTTGAGGTTTGTGCCGTAAGATGTTGTGAAAAGCTTAATCTTTTTTGTTAAATTTGAACCAGTTTTGGGCAGCTGACTCAAGCTTTGTAAAATTACACAGAACTGTATGTAAAGTAAAATCCTAACAACAAACAGATTTTACAGCTAAAGAATGATTTGAATTATTTAACTATCTTACAGCAGAGTTTCAGTGAAAAGAAAATGATCAAAATCCTGTTTTAGTTCTTATCTTGCACCGACAACAGGACAGATTTCATTTCAAGCGGCAAAAATATTACACTGCACAACTCAAAATGATATTAAAAACACAAGCTAAAGTGTGTCACACAAGTAATATTGGTGCCAGTTTTACATCAGGCTTTACACATATATATATATTTTTTTAAAAATGCACTTATGAAACATTTCACAACAAATCAATGTTTGAGATACAGTGTATATTTACAAGTAGCACCAACATTTGTCCTTTAGTAGCAGACTGAGAATTGCTTTAAACACAGTGGAAAAAAAAGTGACATGGACTGCTTTACTCACAAAAAAGAGAGTACAAAAGTTATTTAAAGTAATATAACACAGCCTTCTGGAACTGAATTTTGGCAGCAAAGGTTTTCTGTACAATATATGTGATTATCAGATATGTACTAAGCCTGAACTTTGAGAGGAACTTGTGATGCTCTCAAACCAATTACTTATTGTACAAATGGTACATCTGTCTTCACAAGTTCAAGCGTTCCATTTTGTTCGTTTGAAAATACACCCACGACTTTCCTTCAATCTACACACTGAGATCCCAAACATATTCATGCCTTTACAACTTTTACGTAATTGTGCCAAGAGTGAAAAGTTTACTTTGCTTTCTCAGCATCTCAACCTCTGTCAATGAATTTAAAAAAAGTCTAACATCATGTCCTAACAATAATTTTAAAATAATGAACTGTAGTTTGTATTATTTTGATCCTAATCTTAATAAAAACAGTTTAACTTCACAGAGACCAATTAATCTGACAAATTGGGCGTGTCTACAATACAAGCACACCACTTGCTTCCAACAATAATCCAGGATTATCCTTTAGTATATGAATAGGATTTAAATTTGAACAGCATTTACAATATATGTACCATATATACATATGATGAAGAAAAAAAAAAACACTAAGACAACGATGACTTTAATCCGAAAAATAGAGAAATTAGTTGTATGATTATTTGTGTTGAGATTCATATAATTAATTCATAAGTATTTTAAAAGTTGTGATTATAAAAAAAAAAGTCAGAAGGTATGTAAATGTGACGATGAATTAATGAATGAATGAATGAATGAAGTTTTTCAAGTACGTTCTCCACTTTCAAAAACATTTTCACCTTACAAGAAAAGTTATTTCCCTTTGTGGAGACATAGGATTCCTTACCTAACAGAATTCTGAATTCTGAGGGGCGATAAAGAAGAAAAAATAAGTGATGACTGCATGAATAACTGGTGAAACTGGATTGGACAGTGACCACTTTGTGCGCGTTCACTAACAGGCTTGAAAAGCTAGTGACCATAACTTGTTGGGACAGTGTGACGGTGTAGACGGGACAGTCATTATCCACTACATCATCCAATTATGGAGAAAAAAATCTTCCTTTGCTTTACCAATGTGAAGAATTGGAAGGAACATTCATCATCCTTTGTTGTGCCAATGTGGGAAGATGGAAGGAACATTCATCATCCTTTGTTGGGCCAATGTGAAGAGATGGAAGGAACATTCATCATCCTTTGTTGGGCCAATGTGATGAGATGGAAGGAACATTCATCATCCTTTGTTGTGCCAATGTGGGAAGATGGAAGGAACATTCATCATCCTTTGTTGGGCCAATGTGAAGAGATGGAAGGAACATTCATCATCCTTTGTTGGGCCAATGTGATGAGATGGAAGGAACATTCATCATCCTTTGTTGGGCCAATGTGGCAAGATGGAAGGTACATTCATCATCCTTTGTTGGGCCAATGTGGCGAGATGGAAGGAACATTCATCATCCTTTGTTGGGCCACTGTAATGAGATGGAAGGAACATTCATCATTCTTTGTTGGGCCAATGTAATGAGATGGAAGGAACATTCATCATCCTTTGTTGGGCCAAAGTGGCGAGATGGAAGGAACATTCATCATCCTTTGTTGGGCCAATGTGATGAGATGGATGGAACATTCTTTATCCTTTGTTGGGGCAATGTACTGAGATGGAAGGAACATTCATCATCCTTTGTTGGGCCAATGTGATGAGATGGAAGGAACATTCATCATCCTTTGTTGGGCCAAGGTGATGAGATGGAAGGAACATTCATCATCCTTAGTTGGGCCAATGTGGCAAGATGGAAGGAACATTCATCATCCTTTGTTGGGCCAATGTGATGAGATGAAAGGAACATTCATCATCTTTTTTTGTACCATGTGGCGAGATGGAAGGAACATTCATCATCCTTTGTTGGGCCAATGTGGCAAGATGGAAGGAACATTCATCATCCTTTGTTGGGCAAATGTGATGAGATAGAAGGAACATTCATCATCCTTTGTTGGGCCAATGTGATGAGATGGAAGGAACATTCATCATCTTTTGTTGTACCAATGTGGCGAGATGGAACATTCATCATCCTTTGTTGGGCCAATGTGATGAGATGGAAGGAACATTCATCATCCTTTGTTGGGCCACTGTAATGAGATGGAAGGAACATTCAACATCCTTTGTTGGGCCAATGTGATGAGATGGAAGGAACATTCAACATCCTTTGTTGGGCCAATGTAATGAGATGGAAGGAACATTCATCATCCTTTGTTGGGCCAATGTGGCAAGATGGAAGGAACATTCACCATACTTTGTTGGGCCAATGTGATGAGATGGAAGGAACATTCATCATCCTTTGTTGGGCCAATGTAATGAGATGAGAGGAACATTCATCATCCTTTGTTGGGCCACTGTAATGAGATGAGAGGAAAATTCAACATTCTTTGTTGGGCCAATGTGATGAGATGAAAGGAACATTCATCATCCTTTGTTGGGCCAATGTGGCAAGATGGAAGGAACATTCATCATCCTTTGTTGGGCCAATGTGATGAGATGAGAAGAACATTCATCATCAATTGTTGGGCCAATGTGAAGAGATGGAAGGAACATTCATCATCCTTTGTTGGGCCAATGTGATGAGATGGAAGGAACATTCATCATCTTTTGTTGGGCCAATGTGAAGAGATGGAAGGAACATTCATCATCCTTAGTTGGGCCAATGTGATGAGATGGAAGGAACATTCATCATCTTTTGTTGCACCAATGTGGCGAGATGGAAGGAACATTCATCATCCTTTGTTGGGCCAATGTGATGAGATGGAAGGAACATTCATCATCCTTTGTTGGGCCACTGTAACGAGATGGAAGGAACATTCAACATCCTTTGTTGGGCCAATGTGATGAGATGGAAGGAACATTCATCATCCTTTGTTGGGCCAATGTGGCAAGATGGAAGGAACATTCATCATCCTTTGTTGGGCCAATGTGATGAGATGAGAAGAACATTCATCATCAATTGTTGGGCCAATGTGAAGAGATGGAAGGAACATTCATCATCCTTTGTTGGGCCAATGTGGCGAGATGGGAGGAACATTCGCTTTTATTTGTTGGATTTCTTTGATGGGATTGAACAAACAGTCATTAGTTTACTATTTGTAGGATAACTGAAAATATATTGAACGAAGGGTCATCATTGTTTCCAGTGATACACCTGTCATTAGTTCAACTATTTTCTTCACCAAAAGGTCACATTATTCTGTATGATCACTCTGCTTGTCATGATTGTCCATGCCACCTCCTGCATCACCTTGGTTAAACTAGAATAGCCACCACTGTTTGATCAGTTTGATCCCTCAGTTGGAATTTAATGAAGAGACACGGCAAGTTGAACAAACTACTGTGATGGAATTGAGTGAACCATAACCATTGTCTGATCGTCGATAACTTCCCCTTCTTCAATGGTAATTCCAGAATTATTCAGGCTATCATCTTCATCCTCTTCTTCTGACACTGCAAAAAACAAAAATGAAAACGATTCATTATTTTACCTTAAAAAGGTGGTTTCCTTTACTAATACAGCCTTCTTTCAAAAATTCTTTGTTAGATACAACCCAACCCTAAAATGAGGGCAGTATGATGATTGGGGACATCTTTGTTTCTCTCTCTGGCTAATGAAATGAAGGATGAAAAATTGAAGGAGTTAATTTGAGAAGTTTCTATAAGAAAGACGTGTGCTTTGTGCCTCTGGAACACGGTGAGACAGGACGAGATGATCTTTACATTAATGCCAACAATGATTACAATTCTTCACAAGTCGAATGACACAACTGGACTGTTTTTACCTTTAACCACAAAAGAATTTAAACTTGAAAATGCCCTATTGGTCCCCATATAAATCATGAATACATTAATATATTACGAAATTTACAAACCATAAATATTATTTTCATGAACATTCCAGAGAATACGTGTACATTTAACTTTTCACTTCAACAAAATTTATGGGCTTCAAATTTAAGTACACAATAAATAATGTAATCTTTTTTTTGTTTATATAAAAAAACAAAAACATAGATCTGAGTTCAAAACCAACATCTTACAAATTCACACAAAATGTATAGCAAAGACAGAAAGTTTCCAATTCTTGTAGCTACTTACTAACGAGAGATTCTTGCGTGGGAACTTTTTTGATCTGATGCGTTTTCTGGTGTTTGGACAAGTGATCACTCCTCATAAATCTCTTCGAACATTCAGTGCACTGGAACTTCTTTTCTCCTATTTAAAACGAAGAGAAGGCAACACCAAATTTATCGTATTTCACAGGCAAGCTGACACTAAAAAAAAAACTACAAAAAATGGCATAAAAATATAACTCAAAAAATCGAATAAAAATTCCACCTTTTGATATTTTGTCTGAACATGATGTTGTTTTATGATTTTCTTGTTCTTGAAGGCTCTCCAATCATATTAAAATGTCTTCAACATGAAAAGTAGTCCACATTTTCCACAAATTAGATGATGTTCCAGTTTTATTTTTAAACCCTCCTCCAACAATGAAAAAAAAATTTATACTTCATGAAAAACAACAATTTAAAGTTTGTGTGGCTAACAAATGAAACTCTAAAAAGTCTATAGCTCATTTCTTTTCCGAACAACTCAAACCCGACGCACAGTTAATCATTTCTTAATTAAGGGGACACAACCCTGGCAGGACTAACCATCCAGTGAATCCAACTGAACAAATACACTCAAGTTTAACATGGATGTAAGGCTGTGGCAAACAAGCTACTATTTTGCCCCCAAAAGGGCTATCATAAATTATACCTGTTGATTCTGAAACATTTTTCTCAAACAAACCTTATAGCAACCCTAAGATCAACAGAACATGCAGCATCGGGTAAAAAATTCAACTTAGGTATTAGTGAAATGTTTGGTCCTTTACTATGCTTTTGGAGAATTATTGCTTTGGACGGGCTCAATTAAAACCATTTTCAGCAGATGGATGAATCCCAGAGACATTAGTTTTTCACTGCATCCATCCACTTTAATGGGTGGACGGGTACCCTGTAGCTGAATGGGAAGGTGGGGTTTTATCTCATTCACAAGAAGACATCTTACCTGTGTGTGTTCTTCTGTGCCTTTGCAATTCGTCTGATCGTGTGAATTTCTTGCCACAGAATAACCAGTTGCACACAAATGGTCGCTCTCCAGTATGCCACCTACATTGTACATAGAAAAGAAACATGCCTTAGTCATGCCTGCCTCTCTAAAAATCTGCATGGTATCTTTTGTGATATTATTTATTACACCAAACAAAAAGGAAGTAGGGACTACTTTTTTTCAGTAGATGATTCCCCTGAGAAACAGCCCCTTAAGTGACAGTGAATAAAATTAAGTAAAGTAGGAGCCCAGGCCATAGTTTACAGCTACATTTTCACTAATACACCAGGCTGCAGGCAGCTGGTAGGCTCCGCCTTCTATGAATAATTCCCACCAACAATGGATTTAAATATTTTTTCACACTGAATTGACATTTGATCACACGGTCTTTAGACCTGCACAGTATAAATCTTCAGTAATAACTTTTGACTGACTGACTGATAAACGATGAATTTATCAAGGCTGTCTTAGTCCTTGCTAATGTCCTTTTCACTTACCTGAGATGTGCCCGCAGGTGTGACGTCTTCCCGTACACTTTATTGCAACCTGGCATGTGACAGATGTGCTGTTTTCTCTTGTTACCATCCGTCCTGCAAATATCAACAACAATCTTGTTTATACACACAAAACTCTGAATATGATTCCAATAAAGGAATGTGGTTCAAATCTATTTCGTCATGACTTAATGCCAGTAGTAATATTTGGGCGAGAAATTTTCTTAATGAAGACAATGAGATATAAAAAATTGCCTTTAGGAAAATGTCAATAAAGAAATCATGACAAAAGTCAGGCTTTTCCAGGATAAACAATAGAATAAACCCAGTACATATCTGAAATCAATTTTGTTTAAAATGTGACAGCAAGAAGTAATTTGAGTAAAGGGAAACAAAATTACAATGGCAAGGAAACTGTTACTAAAATAGAATGAGCATGTTGAATTCTGTTACTCACTTCACAAGTACTTTGTTTTTAAAATAAATTGTCTCCTTTATGCAACCAACTTAGGCTAACAGATTGTTGTCATAATTTAGGGCCAATAACTCCCGTTTTTCAAATCAATTCGTGTAATTACCTGCCATCAGAGTCTCGACAGTTGGGACAAGTGCAAGCCACCCTTCGGAGCCTCCTGCCAGACGCCCCTGACTCGGGTGTCAATGACCCTGTGCTGACGGTGACCTGGGTGGGGCTGAGGCTCTCCCCGGAGGCCTGCTGAGGCACAGGGGTTTGCACGATCTGCCATTTGGTGGGGTCGTTTGGGTCAGGTATGGTCAGTTGTTGACCACCTAAACTGGTGGCTGAGAATACAAACAGATTTTTTTGAAAACACCGAGAATACAAACAGGTTATTTAATAAACACTGGGAATACAAACACAGGTTTTTTTTAAAACACTGAGAATACAAACAGATTTTTTTAAAAACACTGAGAATACAAACAGGTTTTTAAAAAACACTGAAAATACAAACACAGGTTTTTTTAAAAACATATTTCAAGTAAATATACTTTCATAATTTATACGTGTGCACTTTACTGATGGAAGCTACTGGGTAATTATTTTGAAATCATTTTTCCTTATCTTAATACAAAGGCATTACTCTCATGATCACCTAAATGTAGGGCAGATAACATATTACACAGTCACCAGCACTTATCTCCCTTTACCATACTCGGAATGTTTTATCACATCAGTTCACACACTATCTTTGTTTTCAACTAATATCAAGCATTTGTCAATTGGCTTAGGTAACATTGCTTTTATTTTGTGTTTTATGGGCAAGGCACAACCAAAACATTTTTTAAGTAAAATGGAGTAAAAATAAGTTGCTGGTGTAATCCACATTTTGCACAAATTAGTTGATTTTTAAGTTCTATTTTTATACCCTCCTTTGACACTCAAAAAAACATTTAACCTGTCCTTGAAACAACAATTTAAAATGGTGTTGGTTTATGTAGTCCGTAAAACCAATCACCAACATTATGTACCCTTGAAAGACAGAATTTCACTAAATAAATATTAGAAGTAAATTTTACTGGACTGTGACATTAATCTCCAGCCCTGGACAAATGAAGTCTGACATTCTTCAGCCTGAGTGTCAGCCTGATGCTTTATCTTAACTCTCCAGGTAGAATGAGCTGACACACATCCTTAGGCTACACATTTCAAACAAAGACTTTGTTAAGGATGGTCTGAGTGGTGTTCAACACCATACCTAAGAATATTACCACAATTTGTTTGCTTGGATTGTTGCTTGAACACCTCACCCAAGAATTTTTGACATATGTTGTGGGTCAGTTTCACCCAGGAAGAAACCCCAGTGCTTAGACTTACCCACTGAGATTACAAACATCGCATAAGGATCCCAGATTTCCACCCACACAGCTACATGTAACTTGCTGTGTACATATTACAGTGAATGATTGACAGCAAAAAGACTTGAAAAAAAAAATTAAGGTCTGCCAGCAACCTGTAGATGTTTGTGGGTTTCTCCATAATGCTAATCACCGTCGTAGAAGTGAAAGATTCTTAAGCACAGCACAAAATACCACTTAAACAAAAAAAAATAGATCGCCACTGGTGCTTTATTGCCACCTGGGCACAGTTTCACAAAGCGGCGTACATTTTTTGATCGTACATTTGTCCTACGATATTTTGTATGGCACTATTACTGTGCCTCTGTCCTATATGTGCGATTATCGTACGTGTAAGACATCTTAATGAAACTTGGCCCAGGGCCCCAAGAATAGTGTAGGCTGGAAGGATCTCAGAAATTACATGTACTGTCAGATGCTGGGGTTAAGAACGAGGTTAAACTCCGAACACTCACTCACTCACTCAAATGCTGGGTATACACACACATAAAAGCTTCGCCACAACTTCACAGAACCTCAAAATTGAAATTGGATGGCAAATAAAGGGGAAAGAAATCAACTCACTTAATATTTGTGGGTTGCCCAAGGCTTGCTGTGTTTGTTGTATGGCAGCCTGTTGGGTACCAATAGCCTGCATTTGTAACTGTTGTGGGCTCAGCTGGGGTAATTGAGCTGTTGTCGTGCCGATAGCGTTATTTCCCGCATTAGCCAGTGCAAAATTTTGTAGCGTTGCGCCACCAAGAATCTGCTGTGAGTTCAATGCTTGCACAGTTTGCAGATTTTGAAGATTCTGTAGCGTTGGAATCGTTTGCAAATTTTGCAGTCCTTGAATGTTCTGCAGCTGTATAGCTTGCATTCCGGCACCTGCCGGTCGTAAATTTGCAACATTCAGCGCTGGCATGAAGGCTTGGTTTTGCGTTGCGATTATCTGTCCGTTGCTGGTCAACTGAAAGTTCCCAAACCCTTGCGCACCTAAGCTCTGGAATAACTGTGGAGTAAGAATGCTTTGGCTGGGTTGCGTAGTGGATGCATTCGTCGACGTTGTTGTTGTATTTGTTGTTGATACCCCAGGAACAGACGCAACTGCGAATGACAGGACATTCTGCGTATTTGTGTTCCCAGCTGGCGAAGGGGCCAGTAGAGTCTGAGGTGAATTGATAAAGTTCGGAGTAAGTGGCATAAAGGTTGGAAATGCCTGGGACTGGTTGGCAAAAGCTTGGTTGACTTGAGTGACATTTGTTGCTTGTTGTGCTTGAGAGGAGGCGGGGCTGTCAGACTGTTGCTGGGCAACCATCAGCTGATTGACAGTTGTGGTTTGGTTTGCAGTAGACGGAGATGTGGTGTTGGTTGTCGTCTCTGCATTTGTTGTAGCTTTTGACGTTTCATTCGACAAAACCACCACAGCGGCTTGGTCTCTGCTGGTTTCCATTTTTATCTCTCCTTGATTGGACTGTCCAGTTTGCGCCTGCTGTTGAATCTGAACTTGTTGGGGTTGCGTCCCTTGAAGAAACGACGCCACTGAAGAAGGTGCGATTTGTGCCTGACCTGGAGCATTTGCACCAAGTTGTGCTGTAGAAATTGTTGCACCACCCTGCAGGGCGACAGCTCCTTGCAGCTGCGCAGCTTGGTACGCGTTACCACCAAAGGACTGCAGCGGCAACTGGATTGTTTGCATTGTCTGGCCACCTTGTCCATTTGAGATCGGAATTTGTATGATATTCGGGATCTGCTGGACCTGTTGCTGCAAAGGAAGTTGCACCGTTTGAATCATGCCTGTTCGCTGAGCGTTTTGCAATGAAGCGAGATTGATCAAATTTCCGCCGATATTCACCATGTTGCCTAGGTTACCAAAAGCTGCGACATTAGGATTAGTTGCAGGCTGCGCCGACACAAGTTGGCGCGTGGGTGTAGAGAGTATGGTTTGATTACCAAGAAGTGTCTGCCCGCCTGGTGCAGCGCCGGAAGGGATAAAAATCGCATCTTGTCCGTCGATGGATAGCGTTTGAAACGGTGGAGAAAGGACATTGTACGTAATCGTGCCTCCAGGGCCGGGCTGGGCGATCACTTGAGGGGTTTGTTGTAAAATTTGCCCGCCCGAAGGGAGTGTTCCAGGGGCGGGTCCAGTGCTTGTTTTCACGGCGCCACTGCCGTCCACCGCCAAGCCACCCGTCGGAAGTTGCACCCATGCCGGCGCGTTCCCGGCTGAACTGGCCACTAAATCGCCCGAACCGTTCACCGCTCCGTTACCCACAACTCGCACTGGAGTTGAACTACCACCTTGTTGATTTCCACCGTTGGCTTCGTCTGAAGGGGCTCCTATTTTACTGCAAGTGGCTGCCAGCAACGCCAGAGGGGAAGGTTGAGCGTCCTGCAAAACAAGGCGGGGTTTTTGAGAAAGGGGTGTGAATTTTTAGACGGGAAGACTTCACATGGCCGACCACAACCCGGCCCCAAAATAACGAAAATCGATCGATTCTTCACACGAAGCTTGTTAGAAAACTTACCTGAGACGTACTCGCTGGCACCACATAGTCCTGGTTAGCTCTTTGGATCGCCAGTGTGCTTAAAAATGTCTAGAAAACCCACGATTTGTATTGTGTACAAATTGTCTGTTTTCTCTCCACGCAAATAAAGAAGGCAAAACCAGCTGCCTATGCGTAGAAAAGGGTGGGCCAGATTCATACGCGTCGAACATAGTCCCTGCAGGTTTTCCAGCAAAACTGCGGCATTTCTGCAAAACTTTAACAGAAAAATTGAACCGCTGAATGTAAAAACAAAAATATACGTAAGAATTGGTGTATATTATGGAAATTTAGGTCAAAGTCGAGCTGCTTGATTTTCAAGCGATGCGGTCAAGGCGGTGATAATCCGGTCAAACTACGTCATAGGTCAGTTTTGATTGACAGCCGGGAAATTGAGATGAAAGGGTACCGCCTGTGTCTCACGGCCCCCAATCACGTGATGACGCGCATTCATCGCGGTATAAAGAGATAAGAGGCATGGAGGGTGACTTGAGCGGGACATCTGTTTTACGAGGCTCGTATAACTTTCATTAAAACACAACACCGGTTTATTAACTTTTTGGGCCAGATCTTGCGTTCTGAAATAATAATATATACATATTCTGGGTTGCCTTGAAACCGCCGCACGAACTCATTTACTTTCCTCACGCGAGGGCAGGGGCAAAAGTAGGGGGCGAGATGCGTTGTCTTCTTTGCACCTCCCCAGAGCATAAATGACACACCCACAATCCCCTCCCTAAACTATGCATACTGCCCACGTTCTTTGACGTGCCCAACCCCTCCAAGTGACGAAAATAACCCACCCACGAGGGTACATTTAACATATGTATACATCTGCCATGTCTAATGTTAGACGTATAATATTTCGGATGTTAGTCATTAATGTATGTAACTAGGTCGCTAAGGATGTGCGATGGCGATGTAAGTACATGCACAAATACATGTGGTTCAGACTGCATCCGTGTGCAGTGTAGATACTGTGTATGTGTCACATCGGATCTCTATAAATAAGTACTGGCTGTATGTATGTATACAAGCCTAATTCACAAATCTGTACAATTAAGGGATGTATGAAGCGATGTAATACTTAAATTTAAATGCAATGCGCTGTATAAATTCAGCAGAAGGCTGATCCAAGTGTTATACTTAAACATGCACAACTGTGTGAAAAAAACACACACACACACAACAACTTATAATTATGTATATGCAAATGAATGAACTATTTCTGATCGTACTGGAATACACGATGTTCACGTGTTCATTAACGACACCTGCCGTGAATACAAGCATATGTATAGGCAAGTACATATTTTACGCCATTTCCTGCATAGCGCTACAAATTGAACAGTTGTGCATTAATTCTGTTATGTATTGTCAGTGTTACATTTTTGGATATGAGGAAGTATAAGTATACAGATAAGACAAAATGTCATCATTATTCTATACCGGAATTGTGTACATGGGTTTATGGTGTGCGGTTTAAAGTATATCTTTTCGTACTATACCCTCGCGCTTTCCGCTTTGTCTAAATTATCGCTTTTTAAACATTTGATCGTTCTTGCATGCCTATGTAGGCCTATATTATATGTCAGTATCTGCATGTCTACCACAATCTGCAATCCAGTGTCTTCTTGACACGGACATGAAAAATTTGCAATGTTTCACGCGGGTATTATTTTAAGCGTCACTTCTATATTTAAACGACCGCATTCATTCGTCACAGACCATTTAGCATCCCCTTATTTACTATAGTAAAGGCCTATAGTAAACCATACATCGGGGAATATATGAAGCTATAAACTCCACGCATGCTTGTGGGAATATACATATGTACAAACATTTAGCTAGACCTGGCAATTGTGTTGAATTACAACTTGTAAAACAGACGCGGAATTCTTTGTGAAACTAGAGACTATATATAACTGAAATGAAAACACCAACGTGTGTATCTGCATAATATATAGCACTGAACAGTCAGAATAAAGTTTACATTGTGACTTGTCCTATACAATATGACTGTGTTTTATAGTTTTTCAAGTCATGACTAAATGTGCAGAGTCATACTGTATAGCCTAGGACTACATCGTGACAAACTCATTCATTTCATTTTATCATAAATACAGCATCTCTGTTTATTTACATGTATTTTTTCTTAGGCCATCTTGCTTTTACATATTGTCAGTTATGAGATCAAAAGGAATGCCATAATCGATAGTCATCACATAACTGAAAGCCTTGGATAATTAGAAGCTGCGCTTTACAACGGATTTGAACCTATAATAGTATCATACACAATAAATGATTAATTGCACGATAATACTTATGGCAAAATTTTACTCTCGCATGATTCTTGAATAACCAAATTTAGGCTAGTTACTCCATTCGCATTCCCTTCAAATTCCTGTACGACATATGTATGCTTAATTGCATGCACGCCAGAATGTATATGAATTGTTAGTTCAATTAAAATATATAAATGTCTGTGATTGTTGCGATATTTGCTGATATTTTGGTTGACGACCACCCAGTTGGAGTTGGCTCGTTAACTATCGCCAACATTCAAGATTGAATTAACTGAACTGATGGAATAATTTAAAAAATGCATTGTTTATATAGGACTAAATAAAAGAAATTAACACACATATAGACCTAATGAAAACATGATTGGAATGTGACTACACTTTATTATTTATGAACTCAGTTTTTATTTGTAAGGTAATTTGTGCGTGTTTCTAACAGAGGATTGGTTTTTGTCTGAGACGCTTCTCACACTAAGTACATCGATTATGCATCCGTTCCCTTCCACAGCTCGCCGACTAGTTGTCACGTGATCCCTAGTCACGTGACTAACAAAATGGCGGCCCCCATCATGACAGCAATCTTCGCATTGACTGCGAAATATTTGTTGATTGTTCATATTTTCCTTGTCGTGATCTCGATAGCAATCGCACCCCCATACGATGGCATGAACGAATACCAGGAAGAATACAAGCTGCCCCCGTTACAGTTCGGTTATGAAGAATTACAGCCTCTTTTGGACGGAGCGACTGTTCGCGTTCACCACACTGGTCACCATGCAGCGTATACAAGAAAGATGAACGGCGCTTTACGGGAATGGAGGAAGGATTCCGAAGTAAGGGAGATGCGGATGGTTAATAAATGATCAGATCAAAAGACAAGTTAGTGAAACAGCAAAAAAAAAAAAACCCTGAAAAGCAGTAAGCAATCACATCCAGTGAATAAGTTTAACAACAGCTTATTTGACATTTGTAAATTTGCAAATTTTTTCCTATTTTACGACAACTAGTCCATGAGATAGTTGCGGCGGTGAGTAACTCTCAGTCGATGAACACAGCTCTGAGATTTACAGAGAGGAACGGCCCCAAATGGGCTGGATAAATCACACTAAGGAACATTTAAATTACCACTGTCCACACTCGCATATAAACTTTCTTAGCATCAATTATGATCCACTGAATGTTTCTACAAATTAACTAGCCCATTCTTAGATTGACCTAACCATAAACAGCCCATAACAATCACATAAATTCACTTAATAGGTACACTTTCAGTGCCACTGTCTTGATCTACATGGTTGTGACCGATCAGGTGACCGGTGTGGCCAATCAAAATGTCATTCAAGGAAGTGTAACTGCACAGTGGTAAATGTTCCTTACCATAAGTCCAGCACATGAAGCTGTTTCTCTTTGTAGCTAGATCGCAACTGTGCTGCTCGAGAACTTATCAAGACTACACATATCAAAGCCGTTCAAATCAAGTCAGATTTTCTTGTAAGGCAATGGTAGGCCTATGAACTAAAACATGCAGAATTTCTCAACGTTAACAACTTAGAAAACAAACATTTTGTAGCCCTCTAGTGCACCCTAACCACTGTTTTGAAAGTTTCTAACAGTAGCTGTGCCAAACTGATTATTCAAAGTTTATTGTATCTCAGTTACATTTCTTTAGCTGTTGATTAGTACACTGCTGGCAGATCAAATCTTGAGTCAGTTAATTTTACTTGATAGTCATTTGGTCAGATAATAATGTTAGAATGTGCATAGAAAAAATAAATCAGAAGTTGTTGTCCATATAAAAACTTTTGGATGTTATAATGTTAACATAATGTTATAATTTAGTTTAAGATCTTGGAATTTTTAAGACTAAGATCCCAACCTTTTTGAAGATCAAAATGAAAAGAATATTTTTTGTGTTTGATTTTCATGTAATTGTATCTGACATATGACCAATTTAGTTCTTCATTTTAATTTCCACTGGTTAACAACTCTTTAAGGCTCTTGTACTTAGTTTACATTTGACCTACTGAGTGTACTTAAAGATTTTCTCTTTATAGGTTGGGGAAAAAGAATTGTCTGAAAGCTCAATTCTTACTGTGTTAAGAAACATTGACCGAATTCCTGAAAAATATCAAACTGTCTTGAAAAATAATGGTGGAGGGTGAGTAATTAAGTCCTTGTTATTATTATTTTAAAACTTGAATATTTTTATATGCAGCATACATTCTGCATAGCATATTCTGTAAATATTTCTTCTAAGGAGACAAATTTCTGGCGTAAAATTTCAAGGAATCAA
The DNA here is from genome assembly GCF_032854445.1 of Liolophura sinensis. NCBI lineage: Eukaryota > Metazoa > Mollusca > Polyplacophora > Chitonida > Chitonidae > Liolophura > Liolophura sinensis. Next base: position 24,448,780 of record NC_088298.1, read on the forward strand.
TTTATTATGGATAAAAAACAAAAACAATTGCATCACTGCACACAAATAATTCAAGTTATGCCTAAAAACTTTACAGTAATTAAATGGCTTCTTCTTGACAGATTTGTTAATCACAATATATACTGGTCAAGTCTGTCACCAAATCCCAGTGAGAGGCAAAGGTACCCAGAGGGAAAACTATCGAATGATATAGAGAGGGAATTCGGAGATTTTCAAAATTTTCAACTCATTTTCACCCAAGAGGCTACATCATTGTTTGGCTCAGGTAAGGAAGAGGGAAGTTAGATAAGTTTGTGAAGCATCTTCTTAGATTTGATTCTTACAGATGTAGAGTGGAGAGTGAATTTGATTTCTCACTCTCACTGATTATGAGGTCTTGATGACGATTAGATCATATTGGATAAGAATCACCAAATTATTGCATTGAGTAAAATTGTGAAATCAACAAAAACTAGAAGATTAATAGGTTTAGTATTAACCAGTCAGATCTTTTATAACTGCAGTCCAATCATTTTTCAGGTTATGTGTGGTTGTCAAGAGATCCCATTGATGGCTCCTTGGTGATTTCCAAAACAGCCAATCAGGATTCAGCAATTTCATCAGGACTCTGCCCAATTTTAGTTCTGGATGTGTGGGAACATGCTTACTACCTGAAACACCAAAACAAACGGCCAAAGTACATTGACGACTGGTGGCTGCTAGTTGATTGGTCCAGAGTTTCTCAGCTTGATGATTGGTGGAGAAAAGTGGACTCTGTTCATGATGAATTGTAGTTGTTGTAGATGTATATACACTGTATTTTCTTTTTCGTTAAAAAAAAAATGTTGACGTAAAATTCTATTATGTGTTTTTTGAAGAACAAGGAGTCATCTTTCACAACGGCCATTCCAGCCGTGTTCCTCCTAAAGTTTAACATTTTACAAGTGACTCATTTTGCTTGATTCTTGTTGCTTCACCCACCTTATGAAGCTACTTAATAGATTTTTGTGAATTCTGAATAATTTCTCATCAGATGTGTTGATATCAAAGTGTCATACATTTTCACATACAAAACTGCAGGTGAAATACAGTATTTCAGTACCAAAATCACCAAACAGTAAATAAGGGGGCATCTGCAGCCGAAATGGGTAACATGCCAGCGTGGCGCAATGACCTAGGAGCCTAACACCAATGCGGTTGTGGAGAGTTCAAGTCCAGCTCAAGCTGGCTTCCACTCTGGCCGTACAAGGGAAGGTCTGCCAGCAACATGCAGATGGCCGAGGGTATTCCCCGGCACTGCCCGGTTCCCTTCAGCCATAATACTGGTCATCGTCGTATAAATGAAATATTCTTGAGTACAGAGTAAAACATCAGTCAATAAATAAATACAGTAAATAACTTAAAATTTCACTCATGACTAATTGGAACATTTTAGCAGATTCTGAGAGCTATATAGATTTTAGAAACAGTGTTTTCAGGTTTGTTGGAAAGGTGGGATGATGTTCTATTGGAAAATGTCAGTTTCAGCACTACAAGTTGTAATATATGACATTTAGTTCAAAAAATGCATTTTTTGATGGGTTGAGAGGAACATACATGTATATGGAAAAGCCTGGAAAATTTATGAAAAAGATAGTTCTTTTTTTTTTATCCAATTCCGCCCTTTTTCATTATTTTTAAACTCTAATTATTGAGGGAAGGTGGGAGCGTGGTGTTACAATGTAGATACCCTGAAACCCACACTCCACTTTAATTATTAAAGGGGATGAAATCCCTTATTCTTCTTCCCCTGCAGTGGACTAACAATACCCAACATGTAGCATGGTTCAAGGGCCCGTTTTACACTGCCAATTAAGGACACAATCTGAAACTTTAATCTTCTTTGCAGCACAAAATTCAGCAGAGAATTTGCAGTCAGTATTCAGCACAGAATTTGCAATCAGTATTAAGCACTGAATGCAGCACAGAATTTGCAATCAGTATTCAGCACAGAATTTGCAATCAGTATTCAGCACAGAATTTGTAATCAGTATTCAGCACAGAATTTGCAATCAGTATTCAGCACAGAATTTGCAATCAGTATTCAGCACAGAATTTGTAATCAGTATTCTGCACAGAATTTGCAATCAGTATTCAGCACAGAATTTGCAATCAGTATTCAGCACAGAATTTGCAATCAGTATTCAGCACAGAATTCAGCAATCGGTATTCAGCACAGAATTTGCAATCAGTATTCAGCACAGAATTCGCAATCACAATTCAGCTCAGAATTCGCGATCAGAATTTTATGTATTACAATGCTTAGGTATGAAATCACTTTGCGCCTGAGCTCTGCCAAAAAGTGATGCATTTACAGTGTACAAAGATAGAAAGTCACTCATATAAAAACGCGTGAAGACTATGCACTTTTTATTGCTCAAAATATTGGGTTACACATGATGATACCGACACATTATTTTCTGCCTTCACCTTGCTTTCAACCGCCGATATAAAATTTCCCCAAACACGTCAATCATAACAATCCACCAAAGCCTTGCCCTCTTTCAAAGCAATGATTGACAGTTCACTTGACACATTCTGATTGGTCCAAGAGTTAAAACTGACATGGTAGCACATTTGGTCCTTTAAAGTTCTTATTGGGACAACAGATCCTAGACAAAGCTTGATAAAAAATATTTACAAAATTGCTTTGATCTAGAATGATAATATTTGCATTCAAATGCAATAAGCAGTAACTGTTCCCCTATAAATACATATACTTGAGTATAAATTCATTTACTACATATAATTAGTTTGTAGAGAAAGCTAACTGATTAAGACGGATTTTCTTCACAATTATCTCCTATAATAAAATATGGCAATCTGTTGATTTTCCAAAATGTCTCCTCTTCAAGTGTCCTGAGTAATCTCCCTTTGAACGGAAACCAGCTGGTTTTGTTTTTGGGAAGGCTATCAGTACGTATCTTGTAAGCTTTATGCAGTCTATAATGTTTGGATGGATGACACACATTTTTCATTATGTGTTCTTCCTTGAGGTACAATTCACAAGGAAGGGGTTGTCCCCTGCAAGTTGAAAACACAGCACATAATCATTTTTACAAATATATTTCCCACCTAGCCACTATACATATGGTGAATGACCTAAAATTTCCCATCAAACAGTTTCCTTTTTTTTGAGACAAATAAATGTCATAAAGTACTTTTGGTACTTGCTACTTTTCAAGAACATATTTCTAAGAACAACAGGACTCTCAAAATGAGGAAAAATGAGCAACTTTGTCATCAGCAGATTTTTAGGTACTTTACTGTAATCAGCTTATAATTAAAAAAAAAGAAAAAAAAAGCAATGATACAAGTTAAGGGGAGAAGTGCCATTCTTAGCCCTTCACCAATGAGTTGACTGCAAGTATTTTACGTCTTTTCCTTAAGTGTCATACAAAAAATATCACACTTGGGTTATTCTTCCATCATTTCACTGTTTACAAGAAGTAACATTTGGCCAAAATTGAGGGACTTAAGCCTTAGCTGTGAATGTTGATCCATAAAGGCCACCATTTAAATCAATTATTAAAAAGATCTCTGAAACCCAACAATAAACAATGTTTCTTTCTGAAGTTTTCAAAAGTCTGTCAGGTGATAACCAAAACTTTAAGGGTTTTTCACCACTAAATGCAGGATACCTGTAGACCTGGCAGGAATAATTCCGTACAATTCCCCACCTACTATGACAAAGTGTACAAAAATGACTATGTAATAATCAGCAGAAGTCAGAATGATATTATTAACATGAATTCTAGATACTCTGAAAACTGAACAATACTCAGTGTACATGGAAATGAATAATGCAGAGAACTTCAGTCTGAATATAATTACTATTTCCAGAGTACATTTTTTAAAAAGTGATAAGCATCTGTGATGAGAATGCAACACAAAGTAAATGAATAGTGGAGCTCACGGCCTAATGACAATAAAGCATCTCAGCTATAGCTACTAAATATATTTGTTTAAAAAGCAAAGTGTGCAACAAACTGGGATCTCCTGAAGTTTTTACAGTTTTAAAAACAGTGAATATTTCCACCTTTTTTTTTCGAATAATCATCACGAACAATTATGGTCCAATCAAAGTGTGGTGTTTCCTAGAACCTGAAGTAAGTTCTGATGTTCTGCAAATTTATTTTGATATTGAAATGACATTTTCAAATTCCTTTTCTGTCTAAAAATAAACTTAAGGTTTGATACTCCTGTGTTTTACATTGAGGATATTGCACATGGAAGTTCACCCAGAGAGATTTCCCCTTCACAGAGTGCATGAGCTCAGACTGTAGGCTGCATTTCAGCACACTGCCCAGGCTGTAGGCTGTATTTCAGCACACTGCTCAGGCTATATTTCAGCGCACTGCTCAGGCTGTAGGCTGTATTTCGGCACATTGCTCAAGCTGTAGGCTGTATTTCGGCACACTACTCAGGCTGTAGGCTGTATTTCGGCACACTACTCAGGCTGTAGGCTGTATTTCGACACACTGCTCAGGCTGTAAGCTGTATTTCGGCACACTGCTCAGGCTGTAAGCTGTAGTTTGGCACACTGCTCAGGCTGTAAGCTGTATTTCGGCACACTGCTCAGGCTGTATTTCGGCACACTGCTCAGGCTGTAGGCTGTATTACGGCACACTGCTCAGGCTGTAAGCTGTATTTCGGCACACTGCTCAGGCTGTAGGCTGTATTACGGCACACTGCTCAGGCTGTAAGCTGTATTTCGGCACACTGCTCAGGCTGTAGGCTGTATGTCGACACACTACTCAGGCTGTAAGCTGTATTTCGGCACACTGCTCAGGCTGTAGGCTGTATTACGGCACACTGCTCAGGCTGTAAGCTGTATTACGGCACACTGCTCAGGCTGTAGGCTGTATTTCGGTACACTGCTCAGGCTGTAGGCTGTATTTCGGCACACTGCTCAGGCTGTAGGCTGTATTTCGGCACACTGCTCAGGCTGTAGGCTGTATGTCGACACACTGCTCAGGCTGTAAGCTGTATTTCGGCACACTGCTCAGGCTGTAGGCTGTATTACGGCACACTGCTCAGGCTGTAAGCTGTATTTCGGCACACTGCTCAGGCTGTAGGCTGTATTACGGCACACTGCTCAGGCTGTAAGCTGTATTACGGCACACTGCTCAGGCTGTAGGCTGTATTTCGGCACACTGCTCAGGCTGTAGGCTGTATGTCGACACACTGCTCAGGCTGTAGGCTGTATTGGCACACGGAACTTCATGAAAGACTGTCCAGATGGCATCATCATTGCTGTCAATCATTCCAACCAACATGCCCATGGCTCTAAGAGGACTGGAGGCAGGAGAATTTGTAGCTTTACATTTCCAAATGTCGGATTCAACCAACATTCAGTGTCACACAGCTGCTGAGAGCAAGCATTTCAGTGTCGCACAGCCGCTGAGAGCAAGCATTTCAGTGTCGCACAGCCGCTGAGAGCAAGCATTTCAGTGTCGCACAGCTGCTGAGAGCAAGCATTTCAGTGTCGCACAGCTGCTGAGAGCAAGCATTTCAGTGTCGCACAGCTGCTGAGAGCAAGCATTTCAGTGTCGCACAGCTGCTGAGAGCAAGCATTTCAGTGTGGCGCAGTCGCTGAGAGCAAGCATTTCAGTGTCGCACAGCTGCTGAGAGCAAGCATTTCAGTGTCGCACAGCCGCTGAGAGCAAGCATTTCAGTGTCGCACAGCTGCTGAGAGCAAGCATTTCAGTGTCGCACAGCCGCTGAGAGCAAGCATTTCAGTGTCGCACAGCCGCTGAAGAGCAAGCATTTCAGTGTCGCACAGCCGCTGAGAGCAAGCATTTCAGTGTCACACAGCTGCTGAGAGCAAGCATTTCAGTGTCGCACAGCCGCTGACAGCAAGCATTTTAGTGTTGCACAGCCGCTGAAGAGCAAGCATTTCAGTGTTGCACAGCCGCTGAAGAGCAAGCATTTCAGTGTCGCACAGCTGCTGAGAGCAAGCATTTCAGTGTCGCACAGCCGCTGACAGCAAGCATTTCAGTGTCGCACAGCTGCTGAGAGCAAGCATTTCAGTGTCGCACAGCCGCTGAGAGCAAGCATTTCAGTGTCGCACAGCTGCTGAGAGCAAGCATTTCAGTGTCGCACAGCTGCTGAGAGCAAGCATTTCAGTGTGGCGCAGTCGCTGAGAGCAAGCATTTCAGTGTCGCACAGCTGCTGAGAGCAAGCATTTCAGTGTCGCACAGCCGCTGAGAGCAAGCATTTCAGTGTCGCACAGCTGCTGAGAGCAAGCATTTCAGTGTCGCACAGCCGCTGAGAGCAAGCATTTCAGTGTCGCACAGCCGCTGAAGAGCAAGCATTTCAGTGTCGCACAGCCGCTGAGAGCAAGCATTTCAGTGTCACACAGCTGCTGAGAGCAAGCATTTCAGTGTCGCACAGCCGCTGACAGCAAGCATTTTAGTGTTGCACAGCCGCTGAAGAGCAAGCATTTCAGTGTTGCACAGCCGCTGAAGAGCAAGCATTTCAGTGTCGCACAGCTGCTGAGAGCAAGCATTTCAGTGTCGCACAGCCGCTGACAGCAAGCATTTCAGTGTCGCACAGTCGCTGAAGAGCAAGCATTTCAGTGTCGCATAGCCACTGAAGAGCAAGCATTTCAGTGTCCCACAGCCGCTGAAGAGCAAGCATTTCAGTGTCGCATAGCTGCTGAGAGCAAGTATTTCAGTGTCGCACAGCCGCTGAAGAGCAAGCATTTCAGTATCGCACAGCCGCTGAAGAGCAAGCATTTCAGTGTCGCATAGCCACTGAGAGCAAGTATTTCAGTGTCGCACAGCCGCTGAAGAACAAGCATTTCAGTGTCGCACAGCTGCTGAGAGCAAGCATTTCAGTGTGGCGCAGTCGCTGAAGAGCAAATGTTTCAGTGTCGCACAGCCACTGAAGAACAAGCATTTCAGTGTCGCACAGCCACTGAGAGCAAGCATTTCAGTGACCCACAGCCGCTGAAGAGCAAGCATTTCAGTGTCGCATAGCCCCTGAAGAGCAAGCATTTCAGTGTCGCACAGCCGCTGAAGAGCAAGCATTTCAGTGTTGCACAGCCGCTGTGAGCAAGCATTTCAGTGTTGCATAGCCGCTGAGAGCAAGTATTTCAGTGTCGCATAGCCACTAAGAGCAAGCATTTCAGTGTCGCATAGCCTCTGAGAGCAAGCATTTCAGTGTCGCACAGCTGCTGAGAGCAAGTATTTCAGTGTCGCATAGCCACTGAGAGCAAGCATTTCAGAGTCGCACAGCCGCTGAGAGCAAGCATTTTAGTGTCACACAGCTGCTGAGAGCAAGTATTTCAGTGTCGCATAGCCACTGAGAGCAAGCATTTCAGTGTCGCACAGCCGCTGAGAGCAAGCATTTTAGTGTCACACAGCCGCTGAAGAGCAAGCATTTCAGTGTCGCATAGCCACTGAAGAGCAAGCATTTCAGTGTCGCATAGCCACTGAAGAGCAAGCATTTCAGTGTCGCATAGCCGCTGAAGAGCAAGCATTTCAGTGTCGCACAGCCACTGAGAGCAAGCACTTCAGTGTCACACAGCCGCTGAGAGCAAGCATTTCAGTGTCGTATATCTGCTGAAGAGCAAGCATTTCAGTGTCGCATAGCCGCTGAAGAGCAAGCATTTCAGTGTCGCACAGCCACTGAGAGCAAGCACTTCAGTGTCACACAGCCGCTGAGAGCAAGCATTTCAGTGTCGCATAGCTGCTGAAGAGCAAGCATTTCAGTGTCGCACAGCCCCTGAGAGCAAGCATTTCAGTGTCGCACAGCCGCTGAGAGCAAGCATTTCAGTGTGGCACAGCCGCTGAGAGCGAGCATTTCAATGTCGCACAGCCACTGAGAGCAAGCATTTCAGTGTCAAACAGCCGCTGAGAGTAAGCATTTCAGCCTAACTACTTGGCCATGACCCCTAAATTGTATTACACAGCACAAAATTATCTGTGAAGGAAACCAGATATACAATCTTTGTATACAAGTAAGGCACATCATTACTGGTATTTTACTGACCTACGTGATATGACTGAGTGACCTGTAACCTAATGCACTGTATTCACTTCAAGTCAGTAGAAATGCGTTCTCAGAAGCACAGACAGACACTAAAATGATAATTTTGATAAAAATTTACCATAAAAATTAATCAAAGTTGGTTAAAACTCTTAAGTGGCCCTATAAATGCGTGTGAATTGATTAGAATCACGTAATATGCATCACTTGAAAAACACTAAACTTTAGGTAAAATAGTCACGATATACGTATCTATGGATACTTTGTTGGAAATAATAAGAATGATGAAACGGATATAAGTTGTTCCATGTCTGAGCTACAAATATTAGCACATTAACTTAGCCAATATGAACAAGGGAGTAACAATATATTGGAGCGTAGATATATAGCATGTCAGAGTAACAGCTATACTTACGATGAATGAATAGATATCTGTATCTCCTGAAAAAATTGTTACAAATTTCATACATTGGTTTATGTTCTATTGACAAAAAAAAAAAAATTTAAAAATACATTTTAATTGCAGGAATAACAAGGATCATGGTAATAATCCATGGGGCTGAGAAAAAAAAAATCTAACACATTCTGGTGATGTACAGGGAATATTTACTTCTCACATAGTAGTAGATGAAACGTCACCAATATCGTGGACCCATGACTTGTAATATCCTCCTCGAGAAGAGTGGACGTTCTCAAATGATTACAACAAACGGAACAGCACAAGGTGACTCATGGGCCTCAGTGATGTGCTGTTCTCTCACCAGGAGTAGGCTTGTACATACCCAAATCAACACATAGTGCAGTGGTGTGTGGACAGAGATAACAACAAACCGTGAAACAGAGATGCAGTGTGAGAGTTCCATAATCATTCCACAGGTGCACAAACATTGCACCAGAGGCACACCAACAGCAGGCTTGTGGCTGGCTACTTGGTTGCCTGTAGTGAACTCTTAGTGCAAAACTGTTCCGGTATTAGGAAATTTATTTCATAGACAAACATCACACAGTTTTCTTCATGCAACTAAAGCTCTCTTCACCTTTATTCGTATGACCAAAAGAAAAATGAACAGCATGTTTTTAAAGCAGCCTACATTCATACCACAACCAATAAATGCTTGTCACTCCTACCATAGAAAACAAACAATAGTAGTACCAGTCCCAATCTAGTCAAATATACTGACAATACATGAAGTATTTCATGGTAAGAATGCGCAGACTTCCAGCAGATAGAACTCACAAAAAACATCACAATATTGTTCTTGTGATTGAACATTAATCCAACTGTAAACAAAGTTCTGGCACTACAGAAGACCATCAATATCGAGTTTATAAAAAAATAACATTCTTGTGCCAGGAAATAGATACTAAATATGCTTCACAACAAGCTCGTAGAAATAACACCTCACTTTTTCACAACCATTGTAGAAAGAACAGCCATATTCCCCATGATAACCCACTAATAGCATTATTACATTTTACAGATGTAAATTTTAGCTCACAAGCATGTATTTAAATACTGAGATAATATACATATTTATGTGTGCAATAATGGATAATGGTACATGAGGCTATGTGTAAATTACATTAACTGCCTTCTCATGTTATTTGGAACAAGATATTAATTAACATTCATTTGCATAATTGCTTTTTTAATTTAGGAGGGTTTCAATTGTCACAGCCACAAGACTGTTAGACTTTTAATACATTTCATCCATTTATGAAGATTGAACACATTTCATAATAACAGTTGGTAAAATTTGTATATACAAAATGTTTCACTCACAACTTAGCAATAGAATATAGTTATATATACATCAACACCAGTTCAAACTTTCCCATCTTCATTTTCTAGTCAATATGAACCCTGTGATTTATTTTGCCTTGATATTAATAAATTACAAACCAAGACCACGTCACATTTTTCATTGTAAAATGTCGCAGAACAACATGATACTGTCATTGATCTCCGTTTAATGGTATCGGTTTTCCCATGTCTGATTGTCATGTGGCAAAGTCTTCCATCAAAATGCAGGCAAAAAATAAAACCTTACAAAAATGTCTTCACACCTATACTTTCTGGTGAAGTGATCATAATCATCATGTACATATTCATGCATATCAACTTGGGGAAGTATGGAGTTCCACTACAACTACCAGACTTCTCCTTATTCTTCAGACTCTCTAATTATTCAGACACTTTCACGTATCCCCTTGCCACACTACACCCCTCGATATCCAAACTTTAACGAAATTCTGAGCTCGTAGAAATCAAGTTTAACACATACTTATGTCCAACATTTTGCTATAAATGCAAACTAGAAACAGGGTAATAATGTTTCCTGACCAGTTTTCAACTATATAGATTTCTGCGGGTCAAATCGTCAGTCATTATATAATAATCATTTAAAATAGATAACAATTTTGTGGTCCACTATTCATTTATTTATCTGATTGTTGTTTAACGCCACACTTAAGAATTTTTCACTTAAACAATGGTGGTCAGTTTAATTGGATGGTTTGGGGGGGGGGAGGGGGCGTTGACTGGAAAGCTTAGGGTAAACAACCGACTTTTGGCAAGTCACGGACAAACTTTTCCTCTGTGGTCCAAAAACCAGTGTAAACAGCAAAGCCTGGATGAGCCAGTATATAAATATAATACATAACATTCCTCTTGGTTCCTTTTAATTTTGTGAGTGGAAAGAAAAAAAACTGTCTTCAATTTCTGGCAACACACATAATAACCCATTAAATCAGCTGCATGGTTTGTTGATCATATGACATGAAATAGCCAGTTAAACAGCTTAAGTGATAGCTACATGTACAAGGCAATGAAAATGGTTTCTAGGAAACAAGTCACATGAAGTAACCATTGGGGGTGGCTCCAGTGATGATAACATAATCCGATGGCAACCAATCAGGTGGCTTCTTGTGCTGATCACATGCCCACATGTGTCCAGTCAAACTTCAGTAAACCCAACTCACATGAAATAGTAATATGACATGAAATGTGTGGGGTTCAAAGGTGGTATGTCAAAATTTGATGGCAACCAATCGGGTGGCTTCCTATGCGGATCACATGACCTCATCTGTTCAATCAGATTTTAGTAAACCCAATTCACTGGAACCCACTGTGTCTCGTGCGTGAATTCATTCAGAGCTTTCTTTAAGGTGCGATAGGTTTCGTCAAAGTTATCATTGACGATCGTCTGATCGAAATACGTCTTGTAGACTCTCTCTATGTCGGCACTTTCCTGAATCGTGTTCAAGAAGTCTTCTTCCTGTTAAAAAGACAGAAAAAAAACCCCACCTGACTGAAAAGTTACAAATATTCAGGTTTTTCTGAGATATTCAGAAACAGATCAGAATCAGTTTAGCAATCTCCGCTAAAAATCAATGGTACATGGGAAGGTCTGGAAGGCCTGCAGATGGTCATGGGTTTCCCTAGGGTTCCTGAAAACTGTGTAAAACATCAATCCCAAAAACAAATTTAAAAAAATCAATGTAATATATCAAGGTCATTGTTTACTTTAGTAGCAGAAAAGGCTAAGATAATTTCACCCTTGTTGTGAACATTATTAAGCTTTCATGAGGTAGAAAATCCCTAATCGAGTATATATTTATATACATCCCTATTATACAGTTACCCCCATCGCCGCAACCCCCCCAACGTTTTTGCATGTGAAAGGGCAACTTTTAATTTGGATTGGCCAGTTTCAGGGCTTCTCAAAAAGTATAATTTTATCAGTCAACACAGAATAATGCCTTCAGAATATGCTTGAATAAACACCTTCCAAACATGCGAAAAGGTTGAAAAATTACATTAATGAAATCAAATTTTCTGTATTTCCACAGAATAGCTCAAATTATAATCTATTAACATTACAAACTTCAACTTCTGAAAACGTGCACAGGCTGAGATTGTACTTTATGAAAGTTACTATTTGGGCTATTCTTGAACAGCAAAAATTTTATTGGATTGGTGAAGACTGAAAAAATAGCCGGAAATTCCTCCTCAACCACATCAGTTAAGACACCCCACACCTTGTGTCTGGAGGTGCCTCCAACTCTGTCATTTTTCCATTTTACGAATCATATTTGCAAACAGATGCTGCCCGACTGCCTTGTGAACTTTCACTCCACAAAGCCAAGCTATGAGTCTAGATTTGTGGCCCAGTAGAAAACCAGTACCATTTAAATAAAAAATAAATTCTTACCGTTTTGAACTCCACTGCACCCGGTGTCTGAAAATAAAGAAAATCAGCATATGCAGCAACAACATAAAATCACAAAAAATGATTTACAATTAACATTTTTTTTTTAATTCATACAGACTATGATCTGAGCATTTAAGAATTAGTAAAACAGATAAATCAAGAGCATATGAAGACATGTAGAGAATGGAAAAGAATTCACTGCAACTTTTATGCAACTTTTCTACTTGATTAGAAAAAAAAGCATGGTTTTAACAGTCTCAGGATATGCTTGATGGAACATGCTGACAACATGCAAAAAGTTTGAAGATTTATAGTTAAGAGAGTTTTGGTTCAGAGTAGTGCAAGATCTTCAAGATTTAAAGTTGCTCCGGACTCAAACTAAAACAAGTTGTAATGTGACTTGCCACCAAATGATATTTTTTCTACTGGTTTATTTAGTTCTAAGGAAAAGATGATGAGCTTACACTGGCGCTCTTTTTGGTCATGCCTCTCCGCTGTCCCTCTTCGTACATGTCGCGCAAAGCTTCCACACTTGGGGCTGCCAGGAAAACGATGAATGGCATGAACTCAGAGGTCTTCAGCACTTTCAGAGACTGAAAAGGGGAAACTTGACACGTTTAAAAACCATTTACGTCCTTCAAATACACCTCTAGATTCTTCTAGTGACCACAATGCCCTGAATTGTAATCCTTCGTTTAAGACTGAAGCCTACTTTTTCCTTTTTCAGCTTGAGGTGTGTTTTGTCACTTTCACTATAATGTCACTCCTATTACTGCAAATACACTTGTGAATTCTTCTCATGACTTCGTTACCCTGAAATTTAATCCTTAGTTAAAACTTAAGCCTACCATTTCTTTTTTGTACTTGAGATGTGTTTTGTTGCTTTCATTATGCCACTCATATTACGTCTCCTCTTGCAGAAGTATGTTCCCTATACTATCATATACATGTATGTGCAATGCCGCCTCACTGAAAAGCTAGGCTGAAGACATGATGCCCCACCCAGTCACAGCTTACACACATGGTTGATCTGTACATGAACTTGGAATATCATCTTATGCAGAGTGCCAAGCCAGGAAAAGACCAAAATTTCCCACTTGACAGATCAAGGAATGATCCAATATTGGATTGGATTGAATCCCAACCACCTGTTTATGGACACCGATCTGCAGTTGTGGCTTGGCATTAACTTTGTCTTCAAAATGTTGTGTTAACTGGTTTGCATGATAATGTTAAGTATGATATGACAAGCACTTATACAGAAATGAACCAGATTAATACTGAAGCTACAAATGCTGGACTAACTTTACAACTGTGCTCCGGTTATATATTATACTTAATGATATGTTATATATTAGGTAACTGGTCAGGTTTATGACTAAAGGACAAGACAGTCCCAAGAAAAGACTGGTAAATATCGCCAGGTACCAGACATAAAGCTGCAAATGAACCTTATTGGTTGAAGGTTAGCGGCCTTCAGGCAAAAACCATCAGACCATGCAACCAGCCAACATAAAACTGACTTGGTTTAAATCTTGGTGCGTGTATGCTTGAGGCTGTACAGCATAATAAACAATTTTTCAGTCATATGACGACAACAAGTCCTATCTTCTTATAGCAGGACGAGTTTATGCCTCCAAATTACTCCCGCCAATGAGGTATCATGCCGAAGACACCAGACATGACACCTCACCCAGTCGCAGTATACCGACACCGGGCCAACCAGCTTCACTGCTATAACCTTTCAGTGCTGAGCACAAAGTGAGGCAGCAACAAGTCCCATCTGAAGTATCTGGTATGACCTGACGTCCCAGCCTTGATCCCAGGTCTCCCAAATTCGAGGTGGAAACTCGAACCATAAGGCAACTGAAGCGTGCATACAAGAAATGGGGTACTCACTGTGGGATTAACATCCAGCACGCACATCTTGCCAGACTTGATGACCTCGTGGATCGTGTCCAGGTGAGTCCCGTACAGATTACCATTAAACTCTCCGTACTCCAGGTACATGTCGTTAGCGATGTCCTTCTGCATGGTCTCTCGGTCCGTGAAGTAGTAACCCTTCCCATGCTCCTCTCCTGCTCGCGGTGCACGCGACGTGTCTGCAACGAGCAAAGTGATCAGATAAAAACATTTATTTCAATGGTCAAGTGGCTATGAGTCTATCAGACGCCACGACTTGTCATGTCTTTTTAAGAACAGGATTGTACTGCAGCTATTGTTTTCTGGGAATTTTGCAGCGAGATACAGCAAGAAGTTTTGAGAGTTTACTGAAAATGGAGGCGGAGACCCTCAGTTTTATAGATCACTAATTCCAACATGTCACAGCAATATTCTGAACATTTACTTCCTCATCCACGAAAGGTCACCTTGATTAATATACGAATGAAATATCCTGGAAAACTTGAACATGAACTGGACTCAAAATCCAAAAGCTTACGAGGCATGGCAGATCCAAACTTCTGTGGCTCCATTTTGATAAGCCTCTCTTTGAGCGCACGTCTGCCTACGCCCGAGGCACCGACCAGGACGAGGGTTTTTCTCTTGAATGGCGGCATCTTGGTCACCTCCTCATACACCATCATCTCACACTGGTCAAACTCTGGAAAATTTAACACATCCATATCGGTGCTGTTATTAATTATAAGAAAAGACAAAAAAAGATTTCACCTTTTTAGTTTTTCTGAAGTGAGCTCGAAACAGACATAAACGGCAACAACGAATCTGGTCTCTTGGTAACTGTAAATCAACTTTTAATCGGTATGACAAACTTGGTAACTCTGTAAATCAACTTTAAATCTAGAATTTTTACAACTCAGTAGGATGTGCCAGGTTAGAGAAACCTGAAACATGATGTCATGTCACTCGTGCCCATGTTCAAATGGTTAAAAGGCAAAACAGAGTTCGGGTGACAGAGGAGGAAACAGGGTCGTTTCTGAACTTTACAAGAATACCTTTAAGTGGCCATATAAGGTGGATGCATCAGTCAGAATCAATGAAACTGTGTCACTTGTAAAATGCCCAACTTCAGGTGAAGTATAGTAGGCTGAAGCCAAGGACAGATTCTGAGTCTAATTATGTTGTTGCTGTGTTGTTCTTCATTACGCATAGGCCCCTTACACTTGTGACTTGTCAAATAAATGGCATTACCAACTTCACTCATGATACACGCAAGTCAGAAAGTCAAATACCCAGTGTACATCCTGGCCTTAGGATAACTAAACAATGAAGTCTCCCTACATTAAAGCATTTTAAGTCGTCATGAAATTTTGGTGACAGCCCAGGATTCAGTTCTTTGTCCAGCATTATAGAAATCTCTGTCTTAAGCACTTAACACTGATATATATCTCACTTGTCGTATTTCACCTGAAGCTGATCATTTTTCAAATGACACATTTTGATTGATTCTCAGATTGACTTATTCTCCGACTGATTGGTTCATCCACCTTGTAGGGCCATTTCACTTTTCTTTTTTTTTTTTTGGACATTTGGTCAATTTCTTGCCAGAAAACCTGAACAGTTGGAATGAAAAAATTATTATCATTTTAAGGCCTTTATTTGCTTATGAAGGTTGATTTTTACACATTTTACACAACTTCAGGTGAAATACAGCATCTCAGGTAACAATTATAAATACAGTTTTACACACCTGAGTTCTGTTTGGATGTGTACATGGTCTTCTTCTTCTTTCTTCTTGTAAACCCACACACTGAAAACAAATAGAAATGCAAACATTTAGTCTCATACACTTTGTCCAAATGTTCAGTTTTAGCTTTATGCCATAAGAAATATAATTGTAACTAAACAGGCAAAAAAAATTTTTTTTTCACTATTGGAGGAGTAAAAAAAAAATAAATAACATTTTACGAATGTGAATTTTCAGTTATATTTTTATTTCATATTTTAGTGTCCGTTGGCCCATAAAACAAAATAAAGCTGGCGCGCCCTTAGCGCTGGAAGAGTTCAAACTTGAATCTCATTGGTCCATACATACACAAACTCTTGGAGTAATCATATTCCGGCCTGACAAAGGCTTTACGTCTCTCCTCCAGTGTCTGGGACGGGATTAGACCCGACGGATTGTCGCTGTCCACAATGCGCGCCTGTTGGCAGAAAGACTCGCTCATTATCTTTGTGTCAGAATGAAGGAAAATCGCAAAGCTATCGAGTCAATATATATTTACACTTAGCTCTACCAAAAGAGCTCGCCTCTTGGAGACACATGAACGCAAAACTTAAATTCAATATATAAGTGTTGAAATCATGAATTTGGTAATTAATATGAACACAGAGCATCAGCAATGGAACATCCCCCTTAGGTCATTGTATTTTATACGAATGTAAAACTTCAGGTCAATACAAACTGTGTTTTTTGAGATACCACTCCTGCCACTTTGTTGAATTTTGATCCCAATACAGAATACACTAATACAGAAGTCAATAATTTGGTAATATATAATACTTAATACCCCCACTCTGAATCGACCATGGAATATCCCCCTCATGTTACTGTGTTCTATATGTGTGCCAACCCTGATCTCAGTATGTACACACCAAATCGATGATGGAATATCCCCCTCATGTTATTGTCCTCTACATGTGTGCCAACCCTGATCTCAGTACATACACACCGAATTGACAATGGAATATCCCCCTCATGTTATTGTCCTCTACATGTGTGCCAACTCTGATCTCAGTATGTACACACCAAATCGACGATGGAATATCCCCCTCATGTTATTGTGCCCTACATGTGTGTCAACCCTGATCTCAGTATGTACACACCGAATCAATGTTGGGATATTCCCCTCATGTTATTGTGCTCTGCATGTGTGCCAACCCTTCTCTCAGTATGTACACACTGAATTGACCATGGAATATCCCCATGTTATTGTGCCCTACGTGTGCCAACCCTGATCTCAGTACATACACACCGAATCGACGATGGAATATCCCCCTCATGTTATTGTCCTCCACATGTGTGCCAACCCTGATCTCAGTACATACACACCGAATTGACAATGGAATATCCCCCTCATGTTATTGTGCTCTATATATGTGCCAACTCTGATCTCAGTACATGCACACCGAATCGACGATGGAATATCCCCCTCATGTTACTGTGCTCTACATGTGTGCCAACTCTGATCTCAGTACATACACACCGAATCGACGATGGAATATCCCGCTCAGGCTGTGACAACCGTAGAACAAATGGAGATTTGACCAAAAATTTGACCGAAAATTAAGAACAAGGAAAAGACTTATCTTACCTGCCACCAGTTTGCATCGTCCGAGCACAAGATCTCGAGGATGTCTCCATCACGGAATGGAAGCCCAGCTTCTTTACAAGGAATGAGGCGATCTTTAAGTGGGTCATAGTTGAAGTGGGTCTTCATGTAGACCTGAGGGGGTGAGAAGTTAAAAACTTTTAGATTAGCTTAAATACAAATATATGTATTACAAGGCTTTGTTTATATGTGAAAGTAATATTCCAAGGCTTAAAGGTAAACCATAACAATAGAAGACCGGTAAGTTATATGGGTGGATATACTGGTGAAAAGAGAGTAGTCTCCTTTGGAATTTATGTAAAACCCCAACAGGTCTTCTTATTACAGGTATTCAAGCTTCTCTCTGCAATATCATCTTCACACATTCAATAATGACAAACACACTATAACCCAAAGACCACCAAAAACTTGCTCACCTTGGTTTGGTATTGCTGAACGTCATAGTTAGGAATGATTTTGAATGTGACGGTGTTGGGCGAGAGTCTGACGATGTCCATCAGCTGCTCTGGGGTATGTACCTCCTGATTGTTCACTTCACGGATGATGTCACCCACGTGCAGTAAGCCTGGAAACACGGCACGTTCAGATACACAGATCGCCCAGCATTGTCATACTACCTGACTAAGGGACATATTGCCATTTTCAGCAAGTGCTCCTTCTCAAATTCACAGTGAATCTGTTACAGCTAATAAATCCAAGATGGCTGACAGATTTCATCCTGGATTACCCTAATCCTTTTTTACCTGCTCTGCAACTAATATTTTGAAACATTCTGAAAGAAGCATGGGGTGTAGAGAAATGATTCGCCCAGTTTTATGAGGCCTGTATCTTTAGTGACACGAACTTTCATGACACCTTTAAGGATGAATTCCACTGGGCGAAATATGCTTTAGAGATCAAAAAGGTTGAACATTTACAGTATACATTGTGAAAAAATCAATCCCAACTGTCCTATCAATGGCCCCAAGCCAATGTTTAAGTATGAACCTGATTGGCTAAAAACTGTTCAAAATAAACCTCATTACATAAGATGAAAGATGTGCTGTCAACTGATTCCGGCCACTAACACACTGAAGACCTGTGGCTTGTAAGCTCCCACACTCCCTAGCTAGGATTAAAGAACAATACGGTAGCGGAACCTTATTCCAATGAATAACACAGCTGCATACTCACCTTGTCTGTCAATCATGCTGCCGGCCATGATTCTGGCGATCACCAATTCCATGTTCTCATCAACCTTTACTGTTACACCCTGAAGGAGAACGTCAGCTCAAGTAAAACAAACGTGTGGACTATATAACATTAAAAGCTAACTGATAACTCAAGTTACATGAGATAAAGTCACACAAATATCATGCAGTCATTAGCATGTAAAGTCACACAATTATCAGGTAAAGTCACACAGTTATGTAAAGTCGCAGTTATCATGTAAAGTCGCAGTTATCATGTAAAGTCACACAGTTATGTAGTCACACAGTCATCATGTAAAGTCACAGTTACATGTATCATGTGAAGTCACACAATTGTCATGTGAAGTCAATTATCATATAAAGTCACACAATTATTATGTAAAGTCACAATTATCAGTCACAATTGTCATGTAAAGTCACACAATTATGTAAAGTCACAATTATCATGTAAAGTCACACAATTATCAGTCACAATTATCATGTAAAGTCACACAATTATCATGTAAAGTCACACTGTTCATTCTGTGTAGACTGATTATACCTTTTGTGAAACCATGAAATTAGTCAATCCAACCCACAAAGTTTCCAAAATCAAATGAAGAACAAGAATAAATTGCAGTTGCTGTTTCACATGCCAAGAGTTTGAGAACTGAGGGTGAAGTTCATTCCAGATCACTTATATAGGGTACTAGTTTACAGCACCACTACAGGTACACATCATGCATTTACATGTACATCAGGGAGTCATAAATGTCGATTTTAGACCCCAGTATTCGGTGGTAAAATTCAGTTAAAAATTGAAATTTAGGGTAAAACAAAAAAATACTCAATTCTGGTTTTCTTGTACAAATACTCAAATATTTGGATAAAAACTGAATTGTATTCAAAAATATATGCGTAGCAATGAGAGCTTGACTTCAATTGCCAACAGCTGCATCCTTGACAAGCCGAAGAGGTCATGTGTTTCTTGGCTGTAATTAAATTAAAATTAGGCTTTAAAGAAAATCAACTAATGGTGATATGGTTTAGTGGGTGTAAAACAAAGCTGGAGTCCATTCATATTTAGTTTGATCAATTTCTGGTATGTCAGAAAAGTGAAAGAAAAGTAGATATAACACGTGCTGGCTTCCAATGAATGTCACTTTGATACACACTATCCCATTGACTGTTGGTTTCCTCTGGACCAATGAGTGAGCTTCTACCAAATTATGAACTGTATACAACAACGCAATGGCCCTTTGACAACTACACAATATTAGCTGTTTCTGACCGGTAACAGATGATGACTAAAAACGAAAACAATTCAAAACTAATCGTGTTGCTCGACTGCATGAATGACTAGCTCCGATAATGGTGAATTTACACGTTTTACACTGAACTGCTCAAAAGGTGAGTAGTCACTTTGCCAGCTGATTAAAAGTAGGCCTACTCTCTCACCAGTGAAAGGCCGGCGCGAAAACACGACACCTCTTACTGGGTTAGGCTCTGAATACTGCTCAGAGCAGGTGCGAATGTCATCTTCTTACAAAGTGATAATCCATCCTCCATTGTTTTAGTCTCTGGTCCAGACTACGAGGATTAGCAGGATACAAACGAGGATTATAGCCACTCTTGATAATACCTGTTTGTCGTGCTTAAGTAATTTCAGCCATATTATAACTCGGGAAATCTTAGTTTTAAGATTTTTTTTCAGTATTTCCTTGATTAATTACGCAACGATTAATTCTCGCGAACCAATTTTTGAAGTTAATCCACGAAAGTAAATTCCAGAAAATGATACATACTTTACACTTGACAGTATATACCTCTGATCAGAATAACCCTTGTCTTTTGTGTTTGAACGCCTAGTTTATCTTATGTAATATTTGTTAGTTCCTTTCATTCTTCGAAAATTTATAACAACCAGCAACTAACTGAACATGCATGGTTTAAAACTGACAACTGGTCAGCCTTGGAGAAATCAATGTCTTAGCTGGGTGAGCTGAAAAATTAATATCTACTTTATAATGTGTATCCGCCAAAAAATGTCACTCGTCCCCATTCAGCATATTTTTTAAAAAGTGCCCTTACCAGGGGCTCTGTCTTCGCTTTCCGAATGCCGACAACTCTGATGTCAGTCTGGGACGGAATTCCTGGTGGAAAAGGGGCAGACAACTGGATGGTCTCTGGTTCGTACTCAAAATCTTTCTCTGCCACTTGATCGTGAGCAGTTAACAAGGCCTGAAAAAGTAAGAACGAAATTGAAACAGATGCGGAGAAATATACTGAAACAAAACACTGGTAAGCTCCAGCACAATGTTAGTGTGGAAATACGGGTACATGTAGATCCAACAAAGTGAAGGGGAATAACTCTTACATCAAAATGAGGGGAGGTAAGCAGGTCCTTGAGCTCCTCAGCATCCTGGTTGTCCATGTGGTGACGGAGGGCTTCCAACGTGTCTGACGCCAGCTGCGAGGACTCTCGGTGTGGGGTCAGGAATTCATTCTCTTCCAATTGATCATGGACCTGAAATACCAGACTTCTGATTTCTTTTTGATTTGACTTTTTTAACATAAAATTGGCAACTTCAATCATATCCATGTATATATGAAAAATACTGAAGCAGTGGGTGCAGGAAGAAATTTCACTGAGCCTCCTCTATTTTGAAAACAAACATGTACCACAAATCACACATCAAACTCAGTAGTGATAATTTACAACAAACTGTACCTATGATCTCCTTGCGCGTGCAAGTCGTTTTGTACTTGCTATTACAATCATTTTATAAATGGTTTAAAAGCTAACTCTGAAGTTACAAGTTATACATGTGATTGTGGCTCTAAAGTTACAAATTATACGTGTGATTGTGACTGAAGTTACAAGTTATACATGTGATTGTGACTCTGAAGTTACTAGTTATACATGCGATTGTGACTCTGAAGTTACAAGTTATACATGCGATTGTGACTGAAGTTACAAGTTATACATGTGATTGTGACTGAAGTTACAAGTTATACATGTGATTGTGACTGAAGCTACAAGTTATACATGTGATTGTGACTCTGAAGTTACTAGTTATACATGCGATTGTGACTCTGAAGTTACAAGTTATACATGTGATTGTGACTCTGAAGTTACAAGTTACACATGTGATTGTGACTCTGAAGTTACTAGTTATACATGTGATTGTGACTCTGAAGTTACTAGTTATACGTGTGATTGTGACTCTGAAGTTACTAGTTATACATGCGATTGTGACTCTGAAGTTACAAGTTATACATGTGATTGTGACTGAAGTTACAAGTTATACATGTGATTGTGACTGAAGTTACAAGTTATACATGTGATTGTGACTCTGAAGTTACTAGTTATACATGCGATTGTGACTCTGAAGTTACTAGTTATACGTGTGATTGTGACTCTGAAGTTACTAGTTATACATGCGATTGTGACTCTGAAGTTACAAGTTATACATGTGATTGTGACTGAAGTTACTAGTTATACGTGTGATTGTGACTCTGAAGTTACTAGTTATACATGCAATTGTGACTCTGAAGTTACAAGTTATACATGTGACTGTGACTCTGAAGTTACTAGTTATACATGCGATTGTGACTGAAGTTACAAGTTATACATGTGATTGTGACTCTGAAGTTACTAGTTATACATGCGATTGTGACTGAAGTTACAAGTTATACATGTGATTGTGACTCTGAAGTTACTAGTTATACATGCGATTGTGACTGAAGTTACAAGTTATACATGTGATTGTGACTCTGAAGTTACAAGTTATACATGTGATTGTGACTCTGAAGTTACTAGTTATACATGCAATTGTGACCCTGAAGTTACAAGTTATACATGTGACTGTGACTCTGAAGTTACAAGTTATACATGTGATTGTGACTCTGAAGTTACTAGTTATACATGTGATTGTGACTGAAGTTACAAGTTATACATGTGATTGTGACTGAAGTTACTAGTTATACATGCGATTGTGACTGAAGTTACAAGTTATACATGTGATTGTGACTCTGAAGTTACTAGTTATACATGCGATTGTGACTGAAGTTACAAGTTATACATGTGATTGTGACTCTGAAGTTACTAGTTATACATGCGATTGTGACTGAAGTTACAAGTTATACATGTGACTGTGACTCTGAAGTTACAAGTTATACATGTGATTGTGACTCTGAAGTTACTAGTTATACATGCGATTGTGACTCTGAAGTTGCAAGTTATACATGTGATTGTGACTGAAGTTACAAGTTATACATGTGATTTTGACTCTAAAGTTACAAGTTGCCTAGGAGAGTGTGAACACTCACATTTCAGGCATTACACTAGAGCACATCCCAAACAAAAACATCAAGAATCACCTATGACTGATCTCCAAAATAACACCGTACAATTCACCTCAGTATGATTATGAAGATGCGTCCAATTCATGAATTGTACTCACCTGCACCAGTGACTCTAAGGCTATGTCGTTAAAGAATTTCTTGAGGAAGGCAATATCTGCTCTATCAGCATCCACTCTCTCGCCTATGCCCTCTAGGTTAGACCTCACCTGACGAACGGCCACTGGATAGGGAGATAACCACGTCAGTCCAATTAGATAATTGGCCATCCTTTAAAACAATCTACATTTTTTGTTCATTTATTTTTAAATTGAGGTTTATTTATTGATTTACATGTACATGTACTTATTTGATTGGAGTTTTACATCTGTCAGACTCAACAATACCTCATTTGTACAAACGCGGCAAAAGAAGGCAGATTCGGGGAGGAGGGGAGGAGGGGGCAGGGGAGGAATTGAGGTTGATCGCCTTACTGAGGACTTACATATATTACACTTGAATGAATATTTTAATGCTAGAAGACACTTGAGTGCAGAAAGAAAATCACCAGCCAATGGTGAATAAATGACAAACATAGATTTAGCCGGAACTTGAAATCAGGCTGTCTCATTTACAATTTCCTCCTATTTTCCTTATCGCTCCCATGTTAACTTTGTCGGAATACGGTGTCTCAAAGACACCGAGACAGCCCTCTGGCTAAACCTATGATCACAAATGTAGAGCGCACACTTAACTCTGCGCAGCAAGTTCCGAAGTGTCCATATGTTGACATACTGCTAGATAACGAGCAATCTCCACAAAAACTTCTTTTACAAATGGCTACTTTAAGGGACACAGAAGCGTTTCTGATTGGCCGATATTACAACCTCAGTCCAAGAAGACAGCTGAGAAGATTGTTTGTACTTTTATATATATATGTTAAGGGTACTTTCATGTTAGGACATTAAACTGCATACAAAGAAAAATAAGAACAAGTCGTCTTCAAGAGCGTTACCAAAGCAGCCAACCTGAATCGCTGCCTGCAGCATCACCTGTGAGGGGCCAATCAGCCGCAGCATACCTTAGATGAATATGCCAATCTGGGGGTCATGTTCTTCACATCATGAATATTCATGAAGGATGCATGCTGTAATTCTTCAACCATTTCACATGTGTGCACGGTATTTATTTGAGCATATTCTGTGTAGACTGATGAAATGATGCATTTTGTGAAGCCCTGAAATTGGGCAATCTAACCAAAGCAATGTGGTTTTGTCTCCAAAATCAAACTAAAAATGTGCATAAACTGCACTGAAAGTTGCTATTTCATGATGGAAAAAAATTAAGGAATTAGGTTAGGTGTACTGTCCATTTCACATAAACACCCATTTATGCGAAACCATCACAGGACAAGGCTACTACAGACCCCCCTCATGAGACAGACTATCACGATATCTCCACTTTTAACAGTCAGGAAATCATGCTTCAAATTCTCAAGCAATAATAATAAAGGATTATGCTTGTCATAACTGAATCTTCTAAACAGGATGTGTCAAACCTGTGTCAAGTGGTAAGGTCAATTCTCTTACCAATCACAGCTTTTCTGTACAGACCTACACACTACCCTGGCACACTGTTTACTTACTCATATGACTGGGTTTCTAAAGCAAACTCAAGAATATTTCACTTACATTACTGGATTTTATTCATTTGTACATTACTTTGTTACTCATAAAAAGGAATACAGTATGCATTTTTTGGAAGGAAACATTGCACATATTTGTTGGAAGGGAACATTGTATACATTTGTTGGAAGGGAACATTGTATACATTTGTTGGAAGGGAACATTGTATACATTTGTTGGAAGGAACATTGTATACATTTGTTGGAAGGAAACATTGCACACATTTGTTGGAAGGGAACATTGTATACATTTGTTGGAAGGAAACATTGCACACATTTGTTGGAAGGAAACATTCTATACATTTGTTGGAAGGGAACATTGTATACATTTGTTGGAAGGGAACATTGTATACATTTGTTGGAAGGGAACATTGTATACATTTGTTGGAATATCAGTACACAGATTTATTAAAATAAACAATTTCCAGACTAATGTTTACAAAATAAACAACAGGCTAATGAATATTTTCACTTCTACAGTATGGTGGCAGTTGAGTTTTATTCATCTGCATTGCCTGTCTGTCTGCCTGTCTGCCTGTCTGTCTGTCTGCCTGCCTGCCTGCCCATCTGGTTCCTTCAGTCAACTTGTTTGACATTCTATCTTTTAACACAGTAGTCTTATATTTTAAGTTTCCTACCTTTTACTATAGACCTATCTTTTAACATGGACCTCCGATCTTTTAACACGGGCCATTCACAAAACAAAGTGCCTGACTTGCATGAAACACAAAACCCTATACTGAGGATGGCTGCTCCCAGGATCACGAAGAAACCTTAGACTTTAGTCAGACTTAAAAGTTCCTGAGATAAGTAACAATTTTAGAGTAGTAAACTGTTTTGAAGTTAACATGAAGTGCGACAAGTTGAAGACACACATTATGCTCACTTACACATACATATGTCTCATTAACACTACTACAACATGTCAGTCTATAAATGCCCAGTAAAATCTTAACCCAGGGATATTTTTTTTTTAACTCTAGGTAATGAAAAGGTAGAGATTTTAAAGACATTAAAATGGGGAAAAAATTAAAAAAAGAAATTAAAAATCTGACTAAATATTCTAAAGCAGGGCACTTTTTTTGGAGGGCCTATTGGGTAAGGTACAACGCAAATATTTGTAATGCTGGGATTGGCTCAGTCATGTGACAGGACAGAAACTTGAAACTATTTTGAAATAATAATCCTCTGAAAGCCAGGGTCAAATAAAATCTGTCAGACAGGAAACGAGCTAAAGCAATAATTCTGTTCCTGGCTGGTCACAGACTTTACTATTACCACGATGTGTCTGCAGTCGATTGAATAACTTCATCACCAAATGACACGGCTGAAACTTGAAACTGATTATAACACAGTAAACGACCAGAATTTTCGCTCGTAATTAAGCTTCACATTTTGCCTCGCTCTGAGAGTTCTGCTAATTCTTAAAAAAGGTGTTTTGAGGTTAATTTAAAAGGCAGATTAATATCCAACTAAAAAAAAATTCAGTTTCAGAACCAACATTGACTCTTTATGAATTTATTTGCATGTAAAAATTTCTTTTTTTTATGGTTGAAATTTTCGATGAATAATCATAGATGATGTAGACAAGGTCAGTCTACAAAAGTGTGTGTTAGATGTAACTAGGCTCCTGGTGTTACAGCAACCAGACAGCCAGTGACTCCCTTCATACTGCGGTACTGAGTGTTTTCACAACACTGGTTAATATTATCACAACACCAGCTAAAGATATTTGAGATTTTTCATCAGATGTTCTCATAACATGTCAATAAACTGAAAACAGGCTGGGACATCTAAATACAAAAGTATTTAAAATTCAAATGTCAAATGTCAAATGTATGATATTACATATAAATACAGCGGTCAAAATGTATGATATTACATCTAAATACAGCAGACAAAATGTATGATATTTCAAGATCTTCGGATTACTTTTATCCACAGAATTTTGTGTCATCCAAGTGATTTAAAGGCGTAAAATGGGTAAAATTCCACGTATATCTCACAGAAGTGGATGAGAAGTGGATGCAGTGCAGCAGTCATTTGAGTATCATAAATATTTTCATGATACATTTATTCATTTATTTGACTGGTGTTCACTACCTTCTCAAGAATATTTCACTTGCACTAAGGTGGGGGCAGGGGGGGGGAGGGAACCGGCCATAGTCCGGGGAAACTCACGACCATCCGCAGGTTGCTGACAAACCATCCACAGGTTGCTGACAGACCCTGGGGCTCAGTTTGAACTCAAGTCAAAATGAGTCGACAACCAAACATTTCAACCCGACATGCACCTTACACTTTTACACACTTACGATCCAGATGTAACAAAAAATGTGAATCTTTCAACTCTGTCTTGCCTATACCTTTCCTCTTTTTCTACTATACACATGTAACTGTATGTACTGTAATTCTTCAACCTTTTCACATGTTTGCCAGGTGTTTATTTAACCATATATTCTGAAGGCATTATTCTGTGCAGACAGACAAAAAACATTACTTTTTGTGATGCTCTGAGACTACTCAATCCAACCAATGTATTTTTGTCTCCCAAATCTAATTATAAATGTGTATAAAGTGCACCAAAAGTTGCTCTTTCATATGCCAAAAATTTGAGGGAATTAGGCTAAGACCACCGACACTGGTTAATGCATTAAATTTCATTCACATGCTGAAAAACTGAATATTATCATGAAATTTGTAGGAAGAATAATTGCCTAACATAGAAAACATCTCATTGCAAGCACGGGGAAATAATTTTTTCCAGCTGCTGCAGGACATAATGGCAAACTGTCCAGATATTCATGTTAATTAAGGTCTGCCAGCAGGCTGGGGATGTCGTGGATTTTCCTGGGCTCTGCACAGTTTCCTCCCAACATAGTACTGCTCGCCTTCGTATAAGTGAAACATTCTTGGCGTAAAAAAAAAAACAATCAAATAAATAATAAATGAAGAAATTGAAAGGCAAGCACTCTGCTGTATTTTATGTGTGCCTTGACTTACCCAGGCCGGTATCTGTGGTGGCAGCTGGCATGATCACAACACATCAACACACTCAGCCACAAACCTGGAAACAAAAGCATTTTGTAAACATCGACAAAATTCTCTGAAACAATGGATCTTTAAGAATTCTACACACAGGTAACTTTGGTCATAATTAATTATGTAATAAATGTCTAGTTCTGCATGGGGCCACTTGCACAAAGTGATTGCTGGCTCAGCTGACTGTCGGGGTCGTCGGGGTCGTCATGGTAGTTATAATAATCTTAGTGTCCATTCACTTCGTGCAAGCGACTCTGAAACATGATAATACCTTTTTCTGTGTGTTATTCTCATATACATATAAATATGTTCAACTCGATATAATCAAAAAACTCACTGTATTTAACTTCTCAACTCCAGTCAACTGTATAGTATGACAGGAGAATTTCTAATTATTTTTCAGAAATTTAACCACAAAAGCAACACATACAAATTATAGATCTTATTTGTAGCAACAATCATGCTGAAAAATTATGTTTGTTTCCAGGTACAAACATCTACTATGTATACTGAAGGTATTCACAAAACTGATTTACTTCCATTTACCTAGATGTTAAACGATCCTGTTTTACAGCCCTATCCCCATCTCCCCATCCCATGTCCCCACCCCCATATTCCCATTCCATCTCCCCATCACCCAATCCCCACCCCAGCAGCAATAGGGAGATAAACAAGAACAGTCCAAAAGCTACCCTATTCTCCTTAGTTAGAGAATAGATTCATTGTGGAAAATCCCATAAGCTAGTTGTAAATATCTTTACGTAAGTGGCCGAGATGGTATACAGCCATATCATAAGTAAGGTATTTAGTGGTTTCACATACTTTCTCAATGTGCCTACATTACTTCAGCTTTTTTAAGTTCCTACACAAGTCACACACATGTGTATATGGGGCAGAAGGGTAGATCACACATCTGTTGTGTAAATAATGAGCTGGTCAACTTATCCTCACCAATATGACAATTTTACCACTAACAGGAGGTTTATGTTTCTTCGCCAAAACTAAACCCTAGTCTTCACATGACTGTAAGTTGATAAACCCAATGTCCCTGATTTACAGTAACTCCTAAAATTTTGCATGTAAAAATGCAATTTGAAAAACACATAAAGACCGTAAAATGATACTTCTGATTGCAACACTTAAGATTTTCTCACTAAAATTTTATCACAAGCACATAAGTTAATAGGTGGATGAATCCAACAAAATTAAAGACAATACGTCGCTTGAAACTTACTAAACATCCGGTGAAATACAGTATATGTGATGCATATATGCAATACCTGTATGTTAATTAGGCATACAGTCTGCCATACATCTATGTTCACATGCAAGTACACATGAACTTTGAGTTTTCAGAAATTCAATTTTACATTTAAGAAAATCCAAAATTGAACTCTTTAATTCTTTGGCCTGCAACACAACACTGCTAACAGGTAAAATCTTTGTCAGAGTTGCTCAGCTAACATACAGTTCTGTGTTGAGCATCAATGTAAAAGCTGATGCTGAACTGTGTGAATAACAATAGATGAATATAGGCAACTGTCTTAACTGTCTTAACTGTCAACACAAAGAGTGAGAACAGGGGAATCCAGAATTCTTTGTCCAACACCAGGATTTCAATGTACCTCCATCATGTGCCATCATCAATATCCCTAATTTTAAAAATTATGTAAAGTTAAATTCGCCTGGTCTGTAGACTAAGATATATTTATAGCTGACAATCTTTTTGATCACGCTGAAAAACTCAAACTATACTTTCCTAACTTTTGTGTAGGGCCTAGCTTATATTTACAAAACATCTGAAATATTCTGGAACATTTTGATTGTCAACATTTTAACCCTGCTGTGCACGTGGGTGGGGTGGTTTTAACACAACAGCCAGTTTAGACCCAGGCTAGGAGCTGGCTTACACAACCCGCATACAATGTGGGTAAATTGTCTTAAAACTCTGA
Organism: Liolophura sinensis; assembly: GCF_032854445.1. Lineage (NCBI taxonomy): Eukaryota > Metazoa > Mollusca > Polyplacophora > Chitonida > Chitonidae > Liolophura > Liolophura sinensis. The sequence continues at coordinate 24,478,489 of NC_088298.1, forward strand.
CAACATCAAGGTGCACATTGCAAGTTGCATTACTGCAACCGATGTCATTAATCAAACATTTGTCACGTACGGCCTCAATTCACCCTGCGATCTAAATGAATACAAGAAAACTGCGCATTGTCAAGTTGTGTCAGAGTGTCAGGGGGCGTTCGAGAAGCCCTGGTTAGCTACAGCATACACAAAACCCAGAGAATGTGGATGAAATTTGATACAAAACACCTGTCAACATCAGATCGGTATTTCTCAGGACGCCATTTTGTCCCCAAAAACTGTCCCCAAAAACTTAAGCCATTAGCCGAGAAAAAAGGGGAGGTGGTCGAGCTATAGACGTAAACATCACCACGATTTCTAGCTACATTCAGCCTTTAAGTTTTTCAATTGTTGCAGAAAATCGCAGTTGTCGACAAAAGCGGGACACGATTTCACACAGCTAAAAGTTCCCACGAACTTACCTGTCGAAAAAGCCGAAGCGTAACACTTCTAAGACGCGGCCAAGCACCTGTCCGAGTTTTTCATTGGATGTAAGCTGACCTCCTTTGATCTCGCTCTCCGCGCAGCGGTGTTGTCGTTTTATGTGGGAAGGAGAATTTCGGGAAGTGACTCATTCATATGAGGCTCTCGTGGGGGTGACGCCCTTAGCACATTCACCAAATATTTGTCAAGTTAAAACTTTTCTTTTACTTTTATTTTATTAAGTTATTATATCCTCCACACATTGCTTTTAAAGTCAAATACCGTCTAAGAGTTAAATTTATCGTTCACTCTTGATTTGTGATTGGAATGTTGAGAAAACCGTACAAATATATATATATATATATTTTTTTTTTATATATAGCCTACCGGTATATCAAGAAGTATGTAAAATCTGGGACTAATATAACTCTTAAAATTATCTGTGTCGTTATTGTCAAAACATCATGAAGCAAGAGCACAAGGGCAAAATCTCAACAAAACGCCCTCCCAATTTCTGATCATATTCCTTAGTAATGTGATGAAATTTCATGGTCAAGTTTAATGGGGATCCACCAAATGCCTAGCAGTAGGGCTCTAACACTGTTTTATCGATGTCAAACGGTTTTTTCCCAAAAAACTATAATGATGTTATGCTAAATGCAGTGCAACTTTAAACTAAAAACTGATACACTGTAACATACTGTAAACATTATCAAACTTTTGACACAACAATAACTTGAGGTCCTATTTCACATTTATGTACCTCATCAGACTAAAAGAAAAATTTGCCTCCTCCCCGTTGCTTATACTGTGCATGTCAGACTGCACAGACGTTACTATAATGGCACTGGACATGCCTGTGAAGGTTTCTTTGGGGGGTAAAAGATTTATCATTTCACTCAGGGCCCGCATTTACCAAATGTATTAGACAGAAGTCAAAAATTCAAACACATCTATAGTTAAAATGTTTAGCTCTGGAGAGTTTAAATTTTGCACACCGATTCTTTACTGCAGAACAATGATAAATATGGGACATGCAATCTTGTAGATATATTTGGTGCTGCCTCACTAGTACACTGTGCTGAAGACATTAGACCTGATGCTCCACCCATCGCTGAATAAACTAGTACTTCATCCTCCACACAACAATGGATGAACTAGTACTTCATCCTCCTCCCATCACTGGATGAACTAGTACTTCATGCTCTATCCATCACTGGATGAACTGGTACTTTATTCTCAAGTCATCACTGGATGAACTAGTACTTCATGCTCCTCTCACCATGGGATGAACTGGTACTTCATGCTTCACCCATCACTGGATGAACTAGTACTTCATGCTCGACATATGGCTGGATGAACTAGTACTTCATGCTCCACCCATCACTGGATGAACTAGTACTTCATGCTCCTCCCATCACTGGATGAGCTAGTACTTCAGGCTCCATCCATCACTGGATGAACTAATACGTCATGTCCTCCCATCACTGGATGAACTAGTACTTCATGTTCCTCCCATCACTGGATGAAATAGTATCTCATGGTCCAGTCATCACTGGATGAACTAGTACTTCATGCTCCACATATGGCTGGATGAACTAGTACTTCATGCTCCACATATGGCTGGATGAACGAGTACTTCATGTTCCACACATCACTGGATGAGCTAGTACTTCATGTTCCATCCGTTACTTGATGAACTAGTACTTCATGCTCCACATATGGCTGGATGAACTAGTACTTCATGCACCACACATCGCTGGATGAGCTAGTACTTCAGGCTCCATCCATCACTGGATGAACTAGTACTTCATGTTCCATCCGTTACTTGATGAACTAGTACTTCATGCTCCTTACATCCTTGGATGAGCTAGAATTTCATGCTCCTCTCAAAAGAGGATGAACTAGTACTTCATGCTCCAGTCATCACTGGATGAACTAGTACTTCATCCTCCACCCATCGCTGGATGAACTAATACTTCATGCTCCACACATCACTGGATGAACTAATACCTCATGCTCCAGTCATCACTGGATGAACTAGTACTTCATGCTCCAAACATTGCTGGATGAACTAGTACTTCATGCTCCTCCCATCAATGGATGAACTAGTACTTCATGTTCCTCCCATCACTGTATGAACTAGTACTTCATGCTTCACCCATCACTGGATGAACTAGTACTTCATGCTCCTCCCATCACTGGATGAGCTAGTACTTCATGCTCTATCCATCACTGGATGAACTAGTACTTCATGCTCCTCCCATCACTGGACGAGCTAGTACTTCATGCTCCACACGTCGCTGGATGAACTGGTACTTCATGCTCCACACATCACTGGATGAACTAGTACTTCATGTTCCTCCCATCACTGGATGAACTAGTACCTCATGTTCCACACATCACTGGATGAACTAGTACTTTATTCTCCAGTCATCACTGGATGAACTAGTACTTCATGCTTCTCCTATCACTGGATGAACTATTACCTCATGCTCCAGTCATGACTTGATGAACTAGTACTTCATGCTCCTCTCATCACTGGATGAGCTAGTACTTCATGCTCCACACATCACTGGATGAGCTAGTACTTCATGCTCCACACATCACTGGATGAGCTAGTACTTCAGGCTCCATCCATCACTGGATGAACTAGTACCTCATGTTCCTCCCATCACTGGATGAACTAGTACTTCAAGCTCCACACATCACTGGATGAGCTAGTACTTCAGGCTCCATCCATCACTGGATGAACTAATACGCCATGTTCCACACATCACTGGATGAACTAGTACTTTATTCTCCCGTCATCACTGGATGAACAAGTACTTCATGTTCCTCCCATCACTGGATGAACTAGTACCTCATGTTCCACACATCACTGGATGAACTAGTACTTTATTCTCCAGTCATCACTGGATGAACTAATACTTCATGCTTCTCCCATCACTGGATGAACTAGTACTTCATGCTGCACACATCACTGGATGAACTAATACTTCATGCTCCTCCCATCACTGGATGAACTGGTACTTCATGCTCTACAAATCACTGGATGAACTAATACTTCATGCTCCACCCATCACTGGATGAACTAGTACTTCATGCTCCTCCCATCACTGGATGAACTGGTACTTCATGCTCCACACATCCGTGGATGAGCTAGTACTTCATGCTTCACCCATCACTGGATGAACTAGTACTTTATGCTCCAGACATCACTGGATGAACTAGTACTTCATGCTCCAGACATCACTGGATGAACTAATACTTCATGCTCCAGTCATCACTGGATGAACTAATACTTCATGCTCCAGTCAACACTGGATGAACTAATACTTCATGCTCCACACATCACTGGATGAACTAGTATCTCATGCTGCAGTCATCACTGGATGAACTAGTACCTCATGTTCCTCCCATCACTGGATGAACTAGTACTTCAAGCTCCACACATCACTGGATGAGCTAGTACTTCAGGCTCCATCCATCACTGGATGAACTAATACGCCATGTTCCACACATCACTGGATGAACTAGTACTTTATTCTCCCGTCATCACTGGATGAACAAGTACTTCATGTTCCTCCCATCACTGGATGAACTAGTACCTCATGTTCCACACATCACTGGATGAACTAGTACTTTATTCTCCAGTCATGACTGGATGAACTAATACTTCATGCTTCTCCCATCACTGGATGAACTAGTACTTCATGCTGCACACATCACTGGATGAACTAGTACTTCATGCTCCTCCCATCACTGGATGAACTGGTACTTCATGCTCCACACATCCGTGGATGAGCTAGTACTTCATGCTTCACCCATCACTGGATGAACTAGTACTTTATGCTCCAGACATCACTGGATGAACTAGTACCTCATGCTCCACACATCTCTGGATGAACAAGTACTTCATGCTCTACAAATCACTGGATGAACTAGTACTTCATGCTCCACCCATCACTGGATGAACTAGTACTTCATGCTCCTCCCATCACTGGATGAACTGGTACTTCATGCTCCACACATCCGTGGATGAGCTAGTACTTCATGCTTCACCCATCACTGGATGAACTAGTACTTTATGCTCCAGACATCACTGGATGAACTAGTACTTCATGCTCCAGACATCACTGGATGAACTAATACTTCATGCTCCAGTCATCACTGGATGAACTAATACTTCATGCTCCAGTCATCACTGGATGAACTAGTACTTCATGTTCCTCCCATCACTGGATGAACTAATACTTCATGCTCCAGTCAACACTGGATGAACTAATACTTCATGCTCCACACATCACTGGATGAACTAGTATCTCATGCTGCACACATCACTGGATGAACTAGTACTTCATGCTCCACCCATCACTGGATGAACTAGTACTTCATGCTCCACCCATCACTGGATGAACTAGTACTTCATGCTCTTCTTATCACTGGATGAACTAGTACTTCATGCTCCACCCATCACTGGATGAACTAGTACTTCATGCTCCACCCATCACTGGATGAACTAGTATCTCATGCTCCAGTCATCACTGGATGAACTAGTACTTCATGCTCCAGTCATCACTGGATGAACTAGTACCTCAGGTTTAGCTTAATAGACACAGGCAACCCAGAGTACGCCACAGGCCTTTTACAAGTAAGCCTTAAGCTTTCTTACAACACGTTCCACTTAGAACATGAAACACTCATGTTCCTCTGCTGTTTTCATGGCCACTGAATAATGACAAATTTATTTGAATTATTTATTTGCTTGATGTTTTAGGCCATACTCAAGAATATTTCATTGTTTTCTGTGGCGGCCTGCATTATGGTGAAATCATACCCGACATAGGCCTTACACTTAACCAGGATCCAGGGCCGAGTGAAAGACAAGATCAAATGTTTTGCGTAATACTGTAGCATTATTGTGTTATTGATACTGTAACTATTGCAAATTTGAGCTGGTGAGGAAACCAAGGAACCTCATTTGCCAGGGCTCACTGAGCCTGAGTAAAGGACAAACTTTACATACAAAGAATAACATCACACCAAACTCTGATAATACAGAAAATGCCCATCATAGAGCAATATTTATTTATTGTCTCTCCTCTTCTGACGGTAACATACATGTAACCAGGTAGAAAAGTCGGGAAATCAAAACAATCCAACAGGGATTACAAAGGGAGATAACTCTCTGCACTCACAAACGTTCCATGCAATTGCCTACCATAAAGACAGCATTTGTCTTAATAGTACGTTTAATTTTAGAAAATAAAGAAAACTTAGCAATTCATGTTTCTGCCTGATTTTTCACTAATATCTGAAATCTAATTTCAAATTATGGTTTCAAGCAAAAAAAAAAATTGAAAACCTTAAGCTAACACTTAACATATAGGAAAGCAACTTAAAACTACATTCAAAGAATTTTTTCCAGTGGCAACTCAGGTTCAGCCTGGATTGATAGTTGTTTTCTTAAAGTATACAACAGCAGCATTACCCGTTTGCCTACACTCTGTCATCAGAAAGCCATGAACAAACCCCACAGCATGGGCCCGAATTGCTTTTGGCACGGAGCAGTCCCTCATTACTTTGCTTTTAAACCCTGAAGTGGAAGATTTTCTACCAATGCTTACAAAATTAATATTAGTTCATGACATAAATGTCTTAATCAGAGCCAGGCACACATAAAATACAAACACACAGTATGTCCGTGTATATGGATAATCTATTTTTCATTCCCATGCAACACTTGAGCAAATTATTATAGATTTTACCTTTCTTTGTTCTTGAGAAGTAACAGCTTCAATACATTCAGTGATGATAGCAATCCAAGGACAGTTCAAGTTTTTCCACAAGAAAATGTCCCCACCTGAATTTGGCTAAATAGAAGATACTTGCACACTTAGGAATTTTTTTTTTTTGGAAATTATATTATAATTTAAATTATTAAGTATTAGTTACGTGAGATAAAATAACTTCCATATTGAAATGGAAAAATTCAGTTAGCATTCAGTTAGAGAGTAGCACCTTTGTGGTTGCGAGGAAACTTATAACCACCAAAATTTTACATAATGAATTTTAATTAAAGTTTGAATTCTTTCTTATTCTTTATTGTGCTTTCTGATATTTGACTTATCAGACTGCTGTACTATTCATGGCAGGAAGAAACCAGACTGACCCAATTGAACAACTTGACGCAGGTACTTATCCAGTCTGTCAGTAGATGCAAAATAGATCTGTTAGGCTGAATTTCCTGCTTGGACCACTTATTCTGTAGCAGTCAGCTTGGAGGTGTGCCCGGAGCGTGCCCGGTGTGTGCCCGGAGTGTGCCTGGCGCGTGCCAATGCCGTTCTGTCAGTTACCTGGTAAACCTTAGCATTTAAACTCCCTAAGGTACCATGGAACAAGGAATATGGGGGTCAGGAAAACGATGAAAAAAAAAAAAGACAAATCTTTCTTCAGTTTTGAGGTGTATTTAAATTTCTTAACAACTCTTCTATTTTATGGATATTTTCTGTCAATGTTTAGAAATATTCAGAAATGATGTCATGGCCGAACACACTAGGAATCCGAAATGAGCTGGGAGTCCCCAATTCAATCCACCACGAAGTTGTTTTGACATCGATATCACCGCTGACGTCACCACAGGGGGCGACTTAATTTCTGGACTGACCGCTGGGGCCTTGGGACAACTGTGGTTTACAGCCATTTTTCTGGCTGAAGAAGTAAGCTGACCTAACAAGTTTTTTTTATATACTTTCACGTATACCCCTGTATTTTCCCACATCATGAACTCCACATTCTGGCATAAAAACCAAGCAGTTAATGTATCCTTTAGGCCACAGCCGAATTAGCCAGAGCCAACTTTGAGCGAGCGAATCTCATTCAGTCAGCTGTGGTGAGAACACCTCGCACAAATCAGTCAGGCGTGGCACCCTCTTATACATAGATTACTTACTTTTACTAAATCAATCTTTTTAACTCCCTAAATCAGAAATTGTCCTGTCTAAATCTATTTACATATTTGGTTTCCAAAGAATGGTTGAATAAGACTTTCTGAAATGTTTCTTTACCCAAAAAATCCAGCAAATTTCTGTCAACGTACAGGTACTTTAAACGAGCACAAACACAATTCCCTGAATTCACAAAAAATTCTGTCACTCCTGACAGATGTCAATCAAAGTCAATGAATATTCATCCATAAACATTCATGACTGAAACCATGGTGACAGACTTCCCTTTGATACCAAAGTTCCGCCCCCTTACAGGACAGAGGCACAAGCTTTAAGAGTTTCATTCTTCGCATACACTTGGTAATGTTACCAAGGCAACCAGATATCCATTTACAAATTTGTCATTTATTGAACAGTACAACACCCTCACAGTTATGAAGTCATATTTTCTTCTTTTTCCAAAACTTTTCTCGAGCAAAACAAGTGAACATTTTGACACATTTCACTTTTTCTTTCCTTGGAGACCAGCACCAGCATTGAATTTGAAGAAAATTATGTCCCCGTCTTCAACAATGTATTCTCTGCCCTTCTGTTTGTATTTTCCGGCCGCCTGCAGAACAAAGTTACCTTTTTGCAGTTTAAGTCAAATTTTGAGGGAAAACAAACAAAAGTATTTCTAAAAACAATATTATTTAAACTGATAAGCAGGTCCTTATAAAAACAGTGGTAAAGTCACCATCTTTTGTGGGAGGGGGGGGGGGGGGTGCGTGGAATCATGAGAACACATAATCTAGGGCCCAGTTTATCAAATTATGTTCAGTACTTCGTAACTCTCATTTATGACCTCATTTATGGTATTTGATAAGATTTTAACTCCAGAATATTTCACCTCTGTGACAGAGGCCAGTATTATAGTGGGAACCCCGGGGGAACCCATGGCAATCTGCAGGTTGCTGGGAGACCTTGCCGCGCACGACCAGAAAGGCAGCCAATACCAGCTGGTCTAGAACTCCTAGCCATGGCAATGCTGAGACAGTCCAGCACATTGTGCTATGCTAGCATGCCAACCACTAGGTTATTGTACTCTCAGGGTCAGGAAAACTGGCAGCGATGGCAATGCTGAGAGGGCCCAGGATCATTGTGCTATGCTAGCATGCCAACCACTAGGTCACTGAACTCTCAGGGTCAGGAAAACTGACAGAGATGGCAATGCTGAGACGGTCCAGGATCATTGTGCTATGCTAGCATGCCAACCACTAGGTCAATGAACTCTCAGGGTCAGGAAAACTGACAGCGATGGCAATGCTGAGACGGTCCAGGATCATTGTGCTATGCTAGCATGCCAACCACTAGGTCATTGTACTCTCAGGGTCAGGAACACTGACAGCGATGACAATGCTAAGACGGTCCAGGATCATTGTGCTATGCTAGCATGCCAACCACTAGGTCCCTGAACTCTCAGGGTCAGGAAAACTGACAGAGATGGCAATGCTGAGACGGTCCAGGATCATTGTGCTATGCTAGCATGCCAACCACTAGGTCAATGAACTCTCAGGGTCAGGAACACTGACAGCGATGGCAATGCTGAGACGGTCCAGGATCATTGTGCTATGCTAGCATGCCAACCACTAGGTCATTGTACTCTCAGGGTCAGGAACACTGACAGCGATGGCAATGCTAAGATGGTCCAGGATCATTGTGCTATGCTAGCATGCCAACCACTAGGTCCCTGAACTCTCAGGGTCAGGAAAACTGACAGCGATGGCAATGCTAAGATTTTTTTTTTTTTTTTTTTTTTTTTTTTTTTTGATTGGTGTTTTACGCCGTACTCAAGAATATTTCACTTATACGACGGCGGCCAGCATTATGGTGGGTGGAAACCGGGCAGAGCCCGGGGGAAACCCACGACCATCCGCAGGTTGCTGGCAGACCTTCCCATGTACGGCCGCAATGCTAAGACGGTCCAGGCTCATTGTGCTATGCTAGCATGCCAACCACTAGGTCATTGTACTCTCAGGGTCAGGAAAACTGACAGCGATGGCAATGCTGAGACGGTCCAGGCTCATTGTACTATGCTAGCATGCCAACCACTAGGTCATTGTACTCTCAGGGTCAGGAAAACTGACAGCGATGGCAATGCTGAGACGGTCCAGGATCATTGTGCTATGCTAGCATGCCAACCACTAGGTCACTGAACTCTCAGGGTCAGGAAAACTGACAGCGATGGCAATGCTGAGACGGTCCAGGATCATTGTGCTATGCTAGCATGCCAACCACTAGGTCAATGAACTCTCAGGGTCAGGAACACTGACAGCGATGGCAATGCTGAGACGGTCCAGGATCATTGTGCTATGCTAGCATGCCAACCACTAGGTCACTGAACTCTCAGGGTCAGGAAAACTGGCAGCGATGGCAATGCTGAGACGGTCCAGGATCATTGTGCTATGCTAGCATGCCAACCACTAGGTCACTGAACTCTCAGGGTCAGGAAAATTGACAGCGATGGCAATGCTGAGACGGTCCAGGATCATTGTGCTATGCTAGCATGCCAACCACTAGGTCCCTGAACTCTCAGGGTCAGGAAAACTGACAGTGATGGCAATGCTGAGACGGTCCAGGATCATTGTGCTATGCTAGCATGCCAACCACTAGGTCACTGAACTCTCAGGGTCAGGAAAACTGACAGCGATGGCAATGCTGAGAGGGTCCAGGCCCATTGTGCTATGCTAGCATGCCAACCACTAGGTCATTGTACTCTCAGGGTCAGGAAACTGGGCCACTTACTCTCAGTAATGGACTAAATTTTAAAATGGAATGAATTTACAAATCACTTATATGTATCCATAAATACGAATAGTATAATACAGTCAAATTTATCTGACGGTTTTCTCATTCAATTTTGGTAAAATTAGTTTTTTAATTTCGTAATACAAATGGGGGGATGGAGCAGGAAATCCTGGGGAGCCCACCTTGCAGGCAGCTTCTGAGCCTTGTTCCTTGAAGTCTTCGTAGGCCATGACTTCTGCCATGATGAATCCTTTCTCCATGTCAGTGTGAATCTTTCCTGCTGCCTGAGGTGCCTTAAACCCTTTCTGCAAAAGGTGATAATGTGGGAGTTAGTTTTGCTATTTAGGCAACTTTAGGAAAAGGTGATAATGTGGGAGTTAGTAATGCTATTTAGGCAACTTTAGGAGTGAGTGAGTGAGTGCTTGGGGTTTAACGTCGTACTCAACAATTTTTCAGTCATATGACGACGAGGCAACTTTAGGAAAAGGTGATAATGTGGGAGTTAGTAATGCTATTTAGGCAACTTTAGGAAAAGGTGATAATGTGGGAGTTCGTAATGCTGTTTTAGGCAACTTTGGGAAAAGGTGATAATGTGGGAGCTAGTAATGCTATTTAGGCAACTTTAGGAAAAAGTGATAATGCTGGGAGGTTTGTAATGTCATTTAAGGCACCTTTAGGAAAAGATGATGCGGAAAGTTTGTAATGTTATTTGAGGCACCTTTAGGAAAAGGTGATAATGTGGGAGCTAGTAATGCTATTTAGGCACCTTTAGGAAAAGGTGATAATGCGGGGAGGTTGTAATGCTAAACCTTTTCTGAAGAGGTGAAAATGAAGTTAATTCATTATTAAAGACAATTAAGGTATCCTTAATGTGATGTGAAGATATGAAAATGAAGTTGATTATTAAAGGCATCTTTATAAAAAAAAAAGGTGATAATGCTTGGGTTTTACTCAAGTCCTACTCCTCAATCTTTCAGTCATATGATGACGAGGAATCATATACTGTGTCTTCTAGTGGCTGGGTGAGTCCATGAACAGTTGAGCCTGTGAGGAAATTTAACTTTAACATGAGAAATCTTTCAAAAATAGCTCAAGGTCAGTAAAATTTAATTGAGGATGTAGCAGGAGGTACACTTCTACAGATGTAGACACAGCCGTCTTTGATCAGACTCACCTGTATAGTCCAAGCTTTAACTTCGTCTTTCCCACAGGTGAAAAAATACTGAAGCTGAAGAGCCTTGTATCCCGTCACAATTATTTTATCCAGGGCACTAAAATTATAAATGGATCAAATTTCATCCTTATTTACTGATTTAAATTGTTTGATTCATTTCACTAGAATAAAGGAATAGGGTTGACTTACTTATTTTAGATATTTGATCGCTGTTTGAAGTTTTGAGCGTCCGTGTTCCTAAACAGCACCGAGCTTAACGGACGAAATGCTGCTAATTACACATTCCTAGAGCTAAAAGTACTACAGCACACTGAAACTATCATATTTGAAGTCTATTTTATTCTGGTTTCCATAAATATGATTCAACATAGCATAATAGTGAGAAAAACCAGAGCAGCGACAACACTGTAATAGCTGGCAAATGGTCACACATAACCCGTGAAATACGGCCTCGTCAATTTACCTCAGTCAGGGTTTTATTCGAAATGTTCATATAAATGCATAAAAAGTAGCAAATTAAATACCCCCTAGCACCATGGCTTAAAGGGCAAGACAGTACCTGGCTAAAACAATTTCAATCAAAAGCAGGATACTCAACCTTTCTAAAAAGACTTTATTATTTTAATGAGATTTCACTGAAAAGCAAGCAGAACAAAATGACAATACTGCACAAATGGCTGGTGTGAATCGAGGCAACCATCTTGAGAATTTTATGCAATCAAACATGTGGCTATCAGGTCGCGTGACCTAAGCTTTGATATAGCCTTTACACATTCACTCCATCAAGTGACATATGATAACATAGTACCACTGCATACAACATCATTTTAAGACCGCTCAGAAATATTTATTGTGGTGTAATGAAACGGCCATTTCACAGGGCAATGTTGTGGGAGAGGTATGTAACATTTACAGACCACCACAGACGTGAAATCAGTAGATTTACAAACGGTGTAATATTCAACGACGCTATCACAAATTATGTCAGACAGCAGCATACGGTCTGGGCCCAAACCGCATTCATCTCCCCGGTAGACATTAGGCCTACTTAGACACGCTGTTCAAATTATACATGTACATTTTTTGTCGTTCACATCAGCATTTAGTCAGCATGCCGGTGCTACATAACAAATATCAGTGTCAGTGAAAAATTCATTAAGGATGCCGAAGGTTTATGGGAATGAGAAGACGGCATCTCACTGGACAATGCTTAAAATTAATTAAATCTTATGATACTATTTATTTCTCTGAATTTATGAGAATTAAAGAATTTAAATTTTGCTCTTTGTCTTTCTCGCATAAAAGGGATGTTTTTTTTCGTCACCTTGCGGTCAATAATGGAGACGTGTTGAAGCTGTGACAAGCCGAGGATGGTAGTCTTTCAGTGGGCATACCTCCTGTGATTGCAATTTACGAGTCCTCACTGGTCTAGAATTACCCACAATGCATTGCTGTCATCACATTTAATGTACAACAGTACTGACACAATGCAAAGGCACTTTATTGCCTGTGTTTGCTTTGTTTTCACCTCCATTATTCTAGTCTTAGTGACCAACGAGTGTGCTGATGACTGGCTTAAAGCAGCTATGACATTTTTTTCAATTATTTTTTTTCAAAATCACAAACCTTCACTAGGAACATGAAAAACCACAGGTATTTTAAGATTTATTAGACTGGAGTTTTACACCTTACTCAAGCAATATGGTGGGAGGAAACTGGACAAGTCCCGGGGGAAAGACACGACCATCCACTCGTTGATGGCAGACCTTCCCCCATACCAACAGAGAGGATACCAGCATGAAGGTATTTATTTATTTATTTATATATTTCACTTAAACAAAGATGGCCAACATTGTGGTCAGAAGAAACCGAGCAGGTTCCGGAGGGAATAAAGGTGTTTCAGCAAATATTAAGAATATTTTTCTTACATGACAATGGCTTCTGGCTTATCAGATAACTGATACTAAAAGTTGTAAAAGAGGATCCAGATTTATGAAGGAATTACATATTTAACAACCTTTACAGGTTCTCCTTGAAAAGAGCAAGTGTTGCCACGTTAAAGGTAGACAACTCTTACCTTGTTGCACCTTTCTCTTTGAGATAAGCTTCTCTCTCTGCTGGCTCCATGTGTTGTAATGTGAGCTCTAGTTCACCACTGAACGGGATGATAGCAGAGCCGTTGTCATGAGCGTCTATCCACTCCTTGATCTTCACTAACCTGATCAATGAAGGCAAAATCAGAGAACTTTTAAAACAAATGACTATAAAAAGTACTATAAAACAGAGAGTACATTTTACGGAAAAGTTAGATATGCCAAAAAATGAGAAAAAAAAACAATGCATTTTTGAGGCATATCTTACACTTTTTAATAACCCGTCTAATTTGTACATATATTCAATAATGACAAATATGCGGAGATGACAACACGGACGAAGAAAACAACAGAACCAGTAGTAAAGCACAATGGCTTTTGTTTTTAGGAAAAATTTGTTTTAAGAATAGAGATATTTTTGCACTTAATATGGGTAATCCTACTGTAAGCTGAAAGAGAATCTTATTTCAAACGCGATTTTCACAGTGCCACAAAGCTCAGACAACCTGTGTCGCATTCGAGTTACCAAAACATAGTAAAAATTTTGTGCAAGGATTTAGTACAATCAGTTTATAGATATAAAAAAAGCTTTATGCCACACCAATTTAAATGTTTACCAGCAGAAAAAATCATTTTTTTTCAGTTTCAGAGGAAAACTTGAAAATCATCTAATCTGTGGGAAATGTGTAATATCCCAACAATTTGTCCACGTATGTACAAGATCGATCAGAAAGGAAACTCATAAAAACTTCAATAATGGACAAAATAAAAAGGAGGAATTAAAGTTTTGTTTTATTTTTGGATTTTTTGTGTCAGCTTGTCCGTAAAACGCAAAATAAATGGCATTATTAGCGCTTCACAATGATGTTACTTGCTTTTGTAACAATGACCCCGATCTTTCCTACGACCCTGGCGACTTTTCCCACTTTAGTAACAGGCAAAACATATTTTTAAACACGCAACAAAACATGAGGAAATTGTATTTACGTGGTAGGTACACCTATACGATAGAGAAAAAACCTTCCCAGAAGTCATCGGCTATTCAACCATGCTCACCATTTGTTTTTCTTTCGGATGTAGTCTTTTTCGGACAAGTTGATAAGATATATCACAGGTTTAGCTGATAAAAACAGGTGCTGGTTAAGAATTTCAATCTGAAATGGAAGAAGAGAATACACAAATGAGTTTTCTTATTTAGTGGTTCTTTCATCTGATGCTACATTAAAAACATTTTCAGTTACAAAATGGCCGTCTATAATACCATAACACTCTGCGCTACTCTTCACGAACAGAGTAAATACAACACTGCTTCCGAAATACAAAGATCGTAGTTGTGGAAATTAAAGCCAGTTATCAGTTTGACTGTGCATCATAAGGTAGACAAACAAAAGCGCAGGGCAATTTATCACCGTCAAGACAATGTCTATGTTACAACTTTGCAGACTTTGTGAGGCCTGGATACAGTCCGTTTAGGTGTATTTATTTTTTCGACATGAAGTTAGCCCCATTAACTCGGTAAGGTCAGCACCGATGTCATTTGTGAAAATTTGCAACCATTAACAGAAAATATGCATATAACTGAGGGGTGATAAGGAGAGAAAAAAATGCCTCAAAGTCCTAATTTTTAATAAAATTGTTTTGATTTATTTATATGTGTATTTGAGAGTAAGTCAGCATGAGCTGGACATGAACTCACAGCGCCCCCTTGGTGAGAGGCTCCTGGGTGACTGTGGCGCTAACCACTTCAGTCACAGAGGCCCCCAAAATTGTCTTGATACACATAAACTTTCTCCATTTTTCGTAAAACTATAATCTTTGTTTTGAGAGTTCCTTTTCCAGTATTCTCTAAAATGTGTGAAATTTGCTGGGTTGTGTATGACTACTGAGGGTTACAATGCTTCAAAATGCAAATAATGTGTTATTTATCAACCCCAAGACTCGAGTGAGTGAGTGAGTGAGTGATTGAGGTTAACGTACTTAACAATTTTCAGTCATATGACGATGAAGGAATCCTTAGAATGTGTGTAATGTGCCTCCTTGTTGTAGGACGGATTTCCACCAGTCTTTTACCTAGTCCTTCCACTATCCCCTTCAAGCTGAACCCCAAGCGAGGACTTCTTCCTTTAAGGTGGTAGGTGTGGCTCGAGCCAGGATTGACCCTGGATCTAATGCTCCCATAGCGGACGCTCTATCACATCTTACATATGGTGCAAATCTTACCTCCTTCGGGTCCCATACTGCATGGCGGACTGGCTTTTTCTCTTCTGACAACAATGCTCTAACTTTACCTAAAACATCCTACAAAAATAACATAATAAAATAAAAAATAAATTCACCCAACATACATAAAAAGTAGAAGCGGCTGCTGGTTTACTCTGTAAAGTTGACAAATACATCCACTCCATGATACGACTCATTTTCCATTCACATGTATTCACCAAGAAGTGCACATAATTCTACAATGTTACAATGTATCAGTTTCTATGGCAACGTCCTCATGATGAGCTGGGAAATGAACAGGAGATGTCAATCAGTTGAGATCAAGGTCCTGCTGCCTGGCATTTGACAGGTCCCCAATGACTAGAGAATTTCTTACATATTCTGGTTTCTTCTTCTTGTCGCCTCCCCTAGCGACCGCCCTCTCTAAACCATCCCACTGCTTGTTGATGTACTCCAGGTCCTTTAACATTAGTTCATCATTAATGATCTCCAAATCACGCACAGGATCCACGTCCCCTTCAACGTGAACAATGTCATCATCCTCAAACGCTCCTGAAACATCAACAACAAACAATGTGAACAACGTCGTCATCCTCAAACGCTTCTGAAACATCAACAACAAACAACGTGAACAATGTCGTCATCCTCAAACGCTCCTGAAACATCAACAACAAACAACGTGAACAATGTCGTCATCCTCAAACGCTCCTGAAACATCAACAACAAACAACGTGAACAATGTCGTCATCCTCAAACGCTCCTGAAACATCAACAACAAACAACGTGAACAACGTCATCATCCTCAAACGCTCCTGAAACATCAACAACAAACAATGTGAACAACGTCGTCATCCTCAAACGCTCCTAAAAGATCAACAACAAACAACGTGAACAATGTCGTCATCTGCCATGACTTTAAGCACTGAGTGAGTGAGTGAGTGCGTGCTTGGGGTTTAACACTGAACTTAACAATTTTTCAATTATATGACGACGAAGGAATCCTTAGAATGCATGTAATGTGCCTCCTTGTTGCAGCACGGATTTCCACCACTCTTTTATCTAGTGCTGCCTCACTGAGACTCCTTACTGAAGGCGAGTAAACTGACCAGCCCGAGCCATTTTACTGATATGGGTCAACCATTCGTTGCACTATTCCCTTCACCCTGAACGCCAAGCGAGGAAGCTGCAACTTCCTCTTTTAAGGTATTAGGTGTGACTCGACCCAGGATTGACCTTGGATCTACCACTCCCCAAGCCGACGCTCTACCAACAGTGTTAGCAGGGCCGGTTTTAAGCACTGTGGGCTTACGTCTCAGGTATATTGTCAAGAGCTCAAGGCAGTTAGTTTTGATGGTGTGATATCAGAATGTCAGTCTCCACTCAATAATTTGGATAGGTTGTTAACTAAAAATTTTTTCTGTACAATTCTTATGCGGAGAAATACCACTTTTTAAGTTTGCAGTCTACGTACTTGTCACATGGAACAGAGCATCACAGGCGCTGATGTTGGACAAAAATGCATTTCCGAGTCCCTTTCCTTCATGAGCTCCTTTCACCAAACCAGCGATGTCAACCACATTCAGAAATGCGGGCACTTTGCTAAAAAATTGTAGAGCGAGTAAATAAACTTCTATTACACTAAGATGATGAATAATACAACATTTGTCTGTGGAAATATAATAAAGAAGACAGCCAAAAAAGCGTTGATAATTCAGTCCAATATAACATACCATACTATGAACAATCATTTAGGAATCACATGACAATTTGAGAATGTAAGTCAAAAATGGAAAAAATGCCTCTGTCCAAATTAAGGGGAAATAATCCAAACAGTAAAACATTGTGAATAATAAAAGTTACAAGTCAGCAGATTACTTAAAATCCATACACACAACAATTGAATTGAGTCAAGGACAAAAAATGTGTCGCCATAATAAACGAGGGGAGATAATCCTACGCAAGCCAATATACAATTACATATGATTATTAATCTTTATTAGATGGCTGCAATTTATACTGATATAATGAAATTAATGGTCATTCAAAACTTTAGTGTTAACTCAGAGTCTTGTTAAAACATAAATGTTCGTTCATATACATAACTTTCCACACTTCGCTTCAACACTAAGACAAAAACAACCTGGATGTTTACCATGTGGACTAAAGGGAGACAATTCGAAAAATCTGAAAAGCCTGTTAAAAGGTATAACAATCATTCAAATGAGATCAACAAGTACATGTACTGCGTGTACATGACAGCTAGTCAGTATTATTTTAAAAATCATAGAAAAAAAACAGAAAATACTTACATTGACGACAGTGATTACAAACGTACCTTAAAGGTTTGTGGAATTCACACAAAAAGTCAAACCGTTCATCTGGTACAGGAACTCTGCCTGTATGACAAGTTCAATAAAATAATATTTTAACAGAGTGCATAAGTTACAAATCTTTATCACATTTTCGTGCAACATGTTTGTTAAGTTTTTCACAAGTTGTCAAATGGTCGTCACATTTGGGGTGAAAGGGTCACAAATTGTCACAGAAATGTATATCTCTCTCTATTAAAAAAAAACTGTCTTTCTCATGGAAATTATTCTTTTTGTACGGTATTACACTGTAACACAATTTAATCAGTAAATCCAAAAAATCAACTGCATATCTGTGCTTCCAACTACTTTGCCTTGAGATGCATTCTGTCTTGTCTCAATTTAAACTGCTGTAAATTCACCTAAAGAAGCATTTCTCAAATGACACATTTTGCTTGATTCTGGTTAACAGATCCATCTTATAGGGACTATGAAGAGGCTTCCTTGTAAATTTAAATTAATTTCTTATCAGAACAATCTTAGTGTCCGCCTCAGAAGTATCATTTATAGGTTTTTATGTTCTTCTGAAAGTTTATTTTAATATTCCAAATATTAGGCGAAATACAGTAATTAATCTTCATTAAGAGTCATACATTTTTATCTTCAGACTCAGAGCACTTACTTTCATTGGGATCAATTGTACAAAAAGGGAAGTTTTCAGCAGCTGCTGTCATGGTTTTTGTCAGCACGTTGAAAAAAGTACTTTTCCTGAAAGTTAAAATGAAACCTACATGTATACACGATATAACAGCCTCAAGTCTGGAGGATTTGTCACGTACCTGGTATCCTCCACCCACACACCTGACAGCCTAAACACAACCAATAACAGCCTTAAGTCTGGAGGATTTGTCACATACCTGGTATCCTCCACCCACACACCTGACAGCCTAAACACAACCAGTAACAGCCTCAAGTCTGGAGGATTTGTCACGTACCTGGTATCCTCCACCCACACACCTGACAGCCTAAACACAACCAGTAACAGCCTCAAGTCTGGAGGATTTGTCACATACCTGGTATCCTCCACTCACAAACCTGACAGCCTAAACACGACCAGTAACAGCCTCAAGTCTGGAGGATTTGTCACATACCTGGTATCCTCCACTCACAAACCTGACAGCCTAAACACGACCAATAACAGTCTCAAGTCTGGAGGATTTGTCACGTACCTGGTATCCTCCACCCACACACCTGACAGCCTAAACACGACCAGTAACAGCCTCAAGTCTGGAGGATTTGTCACATACCTGGTATCCCCCACCCACACACCTGACAGCCTAAACACGACCAATAACAGCCTCAAGTCTGGAGGATTTGTTACGTACCTGGTATCCTCCACCCACACACCTGACAGCCTAAACACAACCAATAACAGTCTCAAGTTTGGAGGATTTGTCACGTACCTGGTATCCTCCACCCACAAACCTGACAGCCTAAACACGACCAATAACAGCCTCAAGTCTGGAGGATTTGTCACGTACCTGGTATTCTCCACCCACACACCTGACAGCCTAAACACGACCAGTAACAGCCTCAAGTCTGGAGGATTTGTCACGTACCTGGTATCCTCCACCCACAAACCTGACAGCCTAAACACAACCAGTAACAGCCTCAAGTCTGGAGGATTTGTCACATACCTGGTATCCCCCACCCACAAACCTGACAGCCTAAACACGACCAATAACAGTCTCAAGTCTGGAGGATTTGTCACGTACCTGGTACCTCCACCCACAGCCTCAACTCGACCAGTAACAGCCTCAAGTCTGGAGGATTTGTCACGTACCTGGTATCCTCCACCCACAAACCTGACAGCCTAAAGATTACCAGTAACAGCCTCAAGTCTGGAGGATTTGTCACGTACCTGGTATCCTCCACCCACAGCCTAAACACGACCAGTAACAGTCTCAAGTCTGGAGGATTTGTCACATACCTGGTATCCCCCACCCACAAACCTGACAGCCTAAACACGACCAATAACAGTCTCAAGTCTGGAGGATTTGTCACATACCTGGTATCCTCCACCCACAGCCTAAACACGACCCGTAACAGCCTCAAGTCTGGAGGATTTGTCACGTATCTGGTATCCTCCACCCAAACACCTGACAGCCTAAACACGACCAATAACAGCCTCAAGTCTGGAGGATTTGTCACGTACCTGGTATCCCCCACCCACACACCTGACAGCCTAAACATGACCAGTAACAGCCTCAAGTCTGGATGATTTGTCACGTACCTGGTATCCTCCACCCACAAACCTGACAGCCATCAATTAAGAAAACAATCTTGAGTACAGTTTTAAACGCTAATCAAACTAAAAAACTTTGTATAAAACTGAACATATTAAACAAGGGATCGTGGTGAAGGAACTGGGAGGATCATGAGAAGTTCTAGTAATTATCATTACTTGCTAAGTACCGTATCATATTAATAGCAAGTGTATGCGGCCGCCACCACCACCACCCTCCACCCCCCACCCCCCACCCCCCAACGTGCCCAACCTCACATCACCTTATATTCTCCTTGATGCGTTGTCAAGTTTCTGCAATTCCCTGCGACGAGTAATACGATGAAATTCCTATACAAATGGTTTTATCAAACACAGAAATATTTACCCAACATTTGGCAATCCCACAATGCCCACTTTTAGATTTGTTCCAATTCGTCCAATCAGTGGTGGGCGTTGATTTGCCTCTGCTCCCTTCTTCTTTGGCGGCATAATTTATGAGTCTGAAACCAAAAACGGGAAGCTTAAAGCAAAATTGCCATAAAAAAAATAAAAATTCATTCGGCTATCGTATCTTACTCTTATTATCTTATCTACAGTTCTTTCAAATTAAAGTACGTCTGCACTATCTGGGACGGGAATTTTCAAGTTGAGGGTGCTGTTGAGTGACGTCAACTGACAATCTTTTCAAAATGAACATCTGGCAAGGCCCATTGACTAACTTAAGTGTCAACCTAGTCTTTACAACTGCCGTTTGATGTACGTCTTTCGGTGTGTGCAAGAAATAATTAATTAACGAATACGAAATAGCGGGGCGCGAAAATAAGATATGGCAATTTCCTTGCTATGGAATGTCTGATCTTAAACATATTGTTGTTGTTGTATGAAGTAAATGTCAATGGAACCGGCTTCTATCATCGCTTGAAACAGAAGTCAGCAACACATTTTACAAACAGGAATTCACCGTTGATTCGTCTTAAGGTAATCTTTGCACGCGTGGTCTCTGTCCAAATCGCTGTCTCACTTCATCCAAAATGTTCTCAGCTTGAAAAAACTTTCAACACAGTCTAAACTATTGCATGAAACGTGGGTAACACACCGGAAGCAGCAACCATCCACGCCATCTTGTGTACGTGTTGGAGTAACACAAAAGGGAGGAAATATATGTATTAGTTTTGTCAATCTGAGTTATTTCCCCTATATCACGAAAACCTAAGCAAACTACATTCTCGTCGGTTTAAACTCGAAATGTTTTTTTTTGCCTCTTGCTTTGACTTCATAGTTCCCGGATAACGAAGCGATCTTAAACTTAAGTTAAAATTTCCGATCACTCTGAAATTGCTATTTCTTATGTAACAAAGTACAAATTATGCTTAACAACATAAGTCCTGTGAAGGTCATGCTAAAAACTTCAGCGAAAATAACGGAAAGGAACACAACAAGTTTAATGACTGAAATTTTGACTCAAGTCTAAGATCGCTTTGGACCAGGGTGTCATCCGTACATACGGTGTTTATTTTGTTACAATGAACATCGACGGGCACCTGCACAGTTCACCAAATCATCATGGTATTTTTTATTAAAGAACTAAAGAGCAGCCGAGAAGTCCTCACCTGATAAACACTCAGAGAATTCGTCACATTGTTACCGTGTACCGTAGTACCCATTTGTCAGTAAGACCCGGCTCGGGTTTGAACTCCGACTCTCTGCCATGTAACACGTAGCAACGTGGTGATGGTTTTGTAAATCAACATTTCTACATAACATTGTATTAATATCGAATTGGCCAGATGTCCCAAATGACCAACGCAGGACGTACTGTGTTCTAATCCCGCATACATACAAATAGCTTAATTATCAAAAAACCCAGCTCAGGCTGGCTTCCTCTCCGGCCGTACGTGGGAAGGTCTTTCAGCAACCTGCGGATGGTCGTGGGTTTTCACCTTGCTCTGCCCGGTTTCCTCTTACCATAATGCTGGTCGTTGTCGTGTAAGTGAAATATTCTTGAGTAGGGCGTAAAAGACCAATCAAATAAATAAATAAATAAATTATCAGAAAACTAGTAATTAGTCGCTTGGCCCAAATGGGGCCGATTTTGATTTATTTATTTGATTGGTGTTTTACGCCGTACTCAAGAATATTTCACTTACAGAACCCGGGATAAGCCCAAGACGATCCGCAGGTTGCTGCATGCATTAATTGTTTTTTTGACTTAAATTTTCGCTTTGGGGAGTCAGCCACAGCTTTATGCAAAAACAAGGGCATCATGACATAGCATCGTGAGTATAAATTTATATATATGACCTAAAATTACTCGCAACTAACCATGCAAGTAACCAACCAACAAGTCAACCAACCAACCAGTCAACCAGCCAACCAGCCAAGCAGTGAACCAGTCAACCAGCCTACCTCCCAGCCTGTCAACCAGTCAGCCAGCCAACCAATAAGATAACCAATCAGCCAACCAACCAGTCAACCACTCAACCAGCCAACCAGTCAGATAACCAATCAGCCAACCAACTCTGTGCGGTTCTCTTTACCTGAACCCCGCCATATAAATACAATATTTTCGAGAACATGGAGGGCACATGAAGCAACAGACTCAAATGGACCCAAATATTATTATTTGTTAACATTGAATTTTGTATTTAGAGGAATTTCTCTTTCAGTTTTTCGATTTCCCCAAAATGGCATTACAAAATCATTTTATCTCTTTATTCTATAAGTCATTAATAATTTCTAACATTCTTAGCATTCCAATGTAGGCAAATGTAAATCTCGGTCAAGTAAACCTCAATCAATTCGCACGTGAATGCATTCGCGAGCGAATACATCTATTAGCGCAATTCCGATTTGCAAAAAAAAAAAAAAAAATTACGGAAATTTAGTATATGTTGGAATGTCACTGTAAAGAGGCCTGAAAGGCTATAGATGTTTTTCAAAACCCTTTTTGTGTCAAAAGTGTATCAGAAGTAACTTGGTTTTGAGCAAATTTACATAATTTATGTACCGGTACATGTTGATCCGTAATGATACTCCATACCACGCACTTAGCCTGTATATAACTAGATCCTTTCAGATTTGAAAGGAAACTGATGCCTTTTGATTGGTTAATGAAGTGAAAAAGGGTTGAAAGCTGCGGAGACATACTTATCTTGTAAAGGTATGAAGCGATTTCCAGGGTACAAAGTGTGCTAAATAGTTGTGGTTAACAAGGTGAAGTAAAATATCTACCTTGCCTTTTGGCGTGCAAATTTATGCACGGCGTTCAGTGCATTATCGAGTGGTGTTGGACTGTATTGAATCATATATATCTATATATTCATATATTTGTGTGTAGGTATCTCATGGTATGTTTACATACCCATGTTATTGTCCACTCTGCGTTACTAATGGCGTCACTAATGTTATATGCTAATCCTTTACTCCCATCAAACCATGTAAAGCTTTAGAATTATATGCACAATACGTATAGCTTTGACTATATTCAGTTGTATTTGATACATTTGAAAGGTGAAGTAATATTCCTTTTTTTAACTTTTTTTCTGGTGCGGCCGTGGAAACATTTTTTAACCAGATTTACCTATTTATTTGATTGGTGTTTTTGATTGATGTTTCACACAGGTGTCATGTATGTTTCATTGTCATTACTTCGACCTTGTTCTATGACATGGCTCAAAATTATTTCTGAGGAAAATAATGACCACAGCTCTGATAAAAATAAAGGGCACATTTTTAGAATAATGCCGTGCGCTAGAAATCTTGGTTATGCCTTCGTGTGTGCACGATCTTTGTAATGATGTCGTGTGCACAAGATCCTTGTTATGATATCGTGTATACAAGGTCTTCGTTATGATGTCATGTGCGCGAAATGTTTGTCAGCTGTCATGCGAACGAGATCTTCGTTATGATGCCATTTACATGAGACCTTCATTATGATGTCGTATGCACTAAATCTTGTGTATGATGTCATGTTCTCGAGGTCTTCGTTATGATGTGTGGCCACAAGATATTGGTCAGGTTATGCTCTCGATACAAAATTCTGTACTACGGTAAGTCATTTATCTTCTATGCCCATGCAGCATAATTTTTTTAAATCCTGAAAGTTATTTCTTTTTCCCTTTTTTTTCATTTCTTTTTTGTTATTTCTTTTTCGGTTTTTGTCTGTAGCCTAAAACACATTACAAACCTTTATGAGATGTTCACAAAAACTCAAGAAAGGTACGGGTGGTCTCTAGCCATAGAATGACATTATCTCTTCAACGCCTTTTTCTGTCTGTAGATACATGCCATATGTTGACAAAGGCATGTACGAGAGTATACCAGCAACGGCTGATAAAGTTTTATACATGTCTGACTAAACTGAAATAGATTATTTTCTTTATTGTTAAGCATACTTAACCAATAGGCCAATAAATCTTGTGGAATTTTCAAAATGTTGACAGAATGGTTAATGTATGGTTATTAATTCTAAGGTGAATATAGCTTCGAATGCTTTGGGCATTGTGTTTTTGAAAGTCATGTGTTTTTGAATGGATGTGGAGAATTAATACGTTGAATAAATGAATGATTTCACGCAGTATAACGCCATTTATTAAACAGTTTATTGGGTAATATATCACTGTAAAATTTGAAAATTTACACATTTTGAGGTAAATTTATTTATTTGGTTGGTGAATAGAGTCTACGACTATCCTTCGTCAGGTACCGGACAAATCTCAAAAATAATTCCTAACAACCAAAACAGCGAGAACTGGAGCCAACGCTTTAATGATCGGTATAGTGGATTCTAACCCTTTCTCCACGTCGGGAAAGTAAAACATTCAGCTCCGCGTGAAACACGTATAAGATAAATAAATAAATTTCCTCACTGAGTGCGCTTCCTATAATGATGAAAGCGAACTAAAACCCCTAAAAGAGCATAGACAAATGATATACCTCCATGAAAACGCTGTTTGGAGATTCATTAACCAGTTCCCTTTAAGAACGTCTAATGGACAGCGTGTAAGATCCGCATATATTCATCTTACGAATAACCGAAGGCTGTATAGTTGATAAAAAAATATTCACTTTCACTTTCGGTTTTCAAGTGATATACACATTCGTATGGCTGCATGTAGTTTACACGTTATACCCATTCATTTGATATTCTTCAGTACGGCGTAAAACACCAGTGAAGTAAATAAATGAAAATAACCATTTGTATTTCCAACTAAGGGTGGATTGTCGCCGAATGGTTGATACTTGTTTTTCGGTCGTTCTGACTACAGGTGAGGAAGCAAGCTAGCATGAGCTGGACTTGAACTCACAGCGATCGCATCGGCCATGGAAACCCACATTCAACCTATAAGTTAGACTTAGGGCTTTCATCTGTGCCCCACAAGTTGGGGAGTTCGTCAGTTACTTGCCAAAAGGCGGTGACTCGTCCACTTCTGGTACTGACCGCCGTCATATAGGCCTA
This sequence comes from Liolophura sinensis, assembly GCF_032854445.1. NCBI lineage: Eukaryota > Metazoa > Mollusca > Polyplacophora > Chitonida > Chitonidae > Liolophura > Liolophura sinensis. The sequence goes on from NC_088298.1 coordinate 24,504,220, forward strand.
GACGTGAAACATTCTACAGAATACAGATATAAACCCTATGTAAATAATCAAGTACCGTTAGGCCTGTATTAATTTACAGATCTGCTGTGGTTCTTGGTGTCGTGTATCAGCTATCACAGAGCCGAGAGAAACTAGGTCACATGACTATCACGTGACTGTTATGATGTAATGTACGAGTTGCGCATTAAACAGCTGTCTTTGTGTCAGTCGGCTGCGTGGTTCAGAACTCGAAGCTGTGGTGTGTTTGTCTGAGATTTAATTCTGATAAGTTACTCGAATAATGAAATACGAGAGCAACGCAACACTTGGTTTCAATTGAAAACGATAATCTGAAAGAACGAAGCGAATCTCAGACTGAATGACATCTGAAACTGGCGCATGATCTTTATTACTGATGTCAACTGAATCCTTTTATACGGTGACCACATGCAGACGAAAATAGCTTTATCGAAATGATTTGGCATGTGTGTCCTGAAATAGTTTTAAGAAATTTGAATAGTCGGTGATGAGTCTGTAGCGCGTGAGGCTTGTCAGTAGAGACGCAGTTAAACTGCAGAAGAAAGTGATATAATTTAAAACGAAAAAGGCTGAATTAAAGCACGTAAAAGTCAATGAAGGGAAAATGGCGCGCGTGCCTCTTTGGCAACACGAGCGGCTGCGACGACGAGGGCGTGCTTTGTGGAATTTGTTCGGATTTGTACCTCCTTTGACATTTAGGAGAATTTCCTAATCTCGTCTCGAGCCCACGCGCTTCAGACGGGAAGACGTCTTGTCGTTTGCTTTTCTTAAATCCCTCTCGCCGGTGTAAGAAGCAAATGCTAGGAAATGAAGGCTGAAAAGCAAACTTTGACTTTCCCGAGCTAAATAGGCCGGCTGGAACACCCGCTGCTAGGTGTGTGTCTGGGAGTCGATTAGCCACGCCCCTAGCAACACCCATCCCGTCTGTTCACGTCTGACGAGAACAACGCACGGGTCAAGGGTCAGTTCCGTCAGCATCTGATTGACAAATTCATGACTTTGTTTATTGTTGTGATAAAAAAAAAAAAAAGAAAATCCGGCCTATAGAACATGATTAAGTTTTTTCTCTGTTTTTACACTCCTATTCATCGGGCATATAATAAATGAGGTTAAGCTTTTCACATTTTCCCTCCCCGCTCCCAAGAGATTGGCCACTGTAAATGCAAATGTAAGCTGGTGTAATATACTCTGCTCTGTAACATGTTCAAACTGTGCAGACCCTCACGTATAAGCCCAGCTGATCACCCCCTATATGTGATGCAAGTGTTTTATGAGCTTACATACCTAGCAGACCATCCTGTCGGTTGTATTTGTTGAGCTGAATAAAACGTTGTTTGTTGCAAATCGTGTATTTTCACGAAAACTTCTTTTTAATAAAACTAGGGACTATCTGGAATGTAGCAAAATATAATGTACATATACTGTGTAAGTGAACTAGGGACAATATGGGATGTAGCTGAATATACTGTATATATACTGTATAAGTGAACTAGGGAAAATATGGAAAGTAGCTGAACACACTGTATATATACTGTATAAGTGAACTAGGGACAATATGGAATGTAGCTGAATATACTGTATATATACTGTATAAGTGAACTAGGGACTATATGGAAAGTACCTGAATATACTGTATATATACTGTATAAGTGACTGTATAAGTGAACTAGGGACTATATGGAATGTAACTGAATATACTGTATAAGTGAACTAGAAAAGCCTTCAATAGCCTCTGCATACGGATGTACCTTTTGAAATCGTATGTAAAATTACAGTTATTTAAATTTTATCACAGAAATCTTTTTCACAATCTATTAAATGTTGTGATTTAATGAATACCTGTAACCATTAAAAAAAAACTTTTTTCGTATAAATGCATAATGTTTTATGAAAAGATTTTAAATGCTTTACTTCACGTGACAGACATAGTATATATAAAAAGAGACGAATATAAGGTTTGTTCACATAAGCTAAATGCGTAATAATACTGTTCTTCAGAGGATTATATCTGCAATGTTAACACTCAAATTGTGTGTGCAGCAGGAGTGAAACAGAACACTGGTATTGTACTGAATAAAACCTTTACAGAGGACAATTGAAAAGAGGCCATATTTCACTGGTAATGGGAAGGTCTGCAGCAACCTGCTGAATGGTCGTGAATTTTGTCGACGTGACGCTTATATTCACTGGGTCCGGCCCGATTTCCTCCCACCATAATGCTGGCCGCCTTCGTATGAGGGAAATATTCTTGAATATGGCGTAAAACAGCATTCAAATAAATAAATATTTCACCGCTTGGAAGTACTTCAACTATTGCACTATCGTCGTGACCACACCGGTTGCCTAATGGTTACAGCGTCCACCTCGAAGTCGGGAGGCGTGGGATGAAACCCGGGTTAGGTCAAACCAAAGACTTTAAAAATGGTACTTGCTGCGTTCAGCTCCGAGAAGTTATGCCCGGTGTCAGTATAATGTGAGGTGAGGGGTATCAATGTCTGACGTCTTCGGCGTGATACTTCAGTGACGGCAGCACTTTTGCGACATGGGCTCGCCCTGCCACATGAAGACACAGTAAATGTACACACACCTAATGACTTCTCGTCGTTATATGACTGAAAAAATGTTAATTACGACGTAAAACTCCAAGCGTTCATACACACTTTCGTCGCTGCCCTGGTTTCACTCTATCAGATGTGGTTAAGTCTTTCTACATTTTGGAAGATACGATAACCAGCTTACGTACGTTACATGTCAGCATTAGTGTCACGATATACATGTACACATGTACAAAGACTATATATACAGAATGTACTGGTCGAACCCGCGCACTTCTGCACCTACTAACCCACAGCACTATTTGGTGGTAGGCCTATACAATATAGAGGCTTTTGTGTGTGGGTCACGCGGTTAAAAGGAAAAGACAACACCCTATATGTACGTTTTCAAGCGATTTCGTTAAAAGGATGTCGATTCAAAATTCCAACAACTGAAAAAAGACATTCCGGTTTTACAGCTATGATGTATATATATATATATATATATATATATATATATATATATATATATATATATATATATATATATATATATATATATATATATATATATATATATATATATATATATATATATATAGCTGTATATTTTCTTTTCAGTGTTGAAAATATAAACAGTTAACTAAATCATTCTCGAATTGATGTTATGTCCATGGACTTTCTATTTACTATTTTAATAACAAAATTGAGACATGTTTTGAAAGTGGAATATTAGGTTTTTCCATTTGTAGTATTATTTCATTACTAACACAAGCTAATGTGGAACATCAGTGAAATTTATATTATTATTTTATTGGTATTATATAATATTTTTATCGTTAAGTTTAGTAGTTCACTTACTCCATGTACCTCCTGAGTTTAGGCCGCAGACAAACCAACAGGAACCAGACTGAACCACCCACCCCACCCCACCCCAGACCACCCCACCCCACCCCACCCCCTCCCCCCGCCTCTCCCCACACACACTCCCCATTAAAGATAAAACCAACCCCTGATGATTTACCTGCGTACATCAACAATCAAGTCAGCATTATTATAGTGAAATTTACTTCAGCAATTCGTTACAAATATGGTCACAATATGCTGTTGGGCGTCGTTCACAAGGGTTTTCATTATACAGGTATGTAAGTTTTTAAGCAGTCTAAGTGTGAAACCGTCAACTCTAAGTAACGGTGTACTCTGTCTGATAGTATAATCTGTTTTAAATGTCCAACAATTATATATTAGGAGGAACTATTTTCTAAGACGCCTGTCTCTTTGGATGCAGCACACTTCAGTCAAAGGGGGTCTACAGATCAAAGGTTCACCGACAGAGGCGTTAGCCCGTTGTCTGTAAGATGAACGTGTTTGTGTCGAGTATCTGGGAGATCAGCGCGCGCCTACGAGTATAAGAGCTTGACGACCGGAGCCAGTTCTCGTCTCGACGAGATCACGTATTGACGAGATGTTGAGGGCACGTTCTGTGTAGGCTTCGAAATAAGCCAGGATTCTCCGTCTTACGCAAATATAACGGATAGCCATCGACATATTTTGTGATTTTCGCACCGATGGATTTAGGTTTCTCTTTCCAAAAGTTTATTGACTTTTGTTCATGTACTATAAAAGTATGATTAAATCTGACAGAAAACAATAAGCTTTGTCAAGGTGAAGAACATGGAATAATTTTAGTCCTAATCATAAGGTTTTGAATCAAATTCTTTTACTTCATCAAGTGCCGTCAGTCTTCGAATTTCCTTAAGTGTACAGACAAAAAATGCGCTGACGCAGACGAGTTCAAAGAGACTTAGGGTTCATGCAGAGTTGGGTCACTTTAAACTTTAAAATTTGTATTCCGGTTGTACATATTTCCCTGCTTGGCAATGAATACACGAAGATGGGCCAAGTGCTCGTCGCCTCTGTGTCTTTATTGGAACTCCTCTTTGCATGGTATGGACGTCAGATATTTATTCGTTTGATTGGAGTTTTACGTCAAACTCAAGAGCATTTCTCTTATTCGACGGCGGCCATCATTATGGTGGAAGGAAACCGGGCGGAGCCTGGGGGAAACATACAACGATCTGCAAGTAGCTGGTCGACCATCCCATGCACGTACGACCGGATGGTCTTGAGTTTCCCCCGGACACTTGGCGGATTCCTTCCCACCGTTATGCTGGTCGCCGTCGTATAAGTGAAATATTCTTGTGTATGTAGTGAAACTCCGATCATATAGATGAATATATCCATCAATAACCCAGTCCTTCTAAAGTCACATTATTGCATATGGCCCCTCCCTACAGATATACATAATACTGTATTACTCTTGACATCCGATGACCCCTAGTTTAATTGGCTTAAGAGGTTAAACGTTAACTACCAGTCAGAATCGTTGTTTCACCTGAAAGATGAGTGAAAAATATACTTCACTGATCAAAACATACGGAAGTGAAAATTTGACTGATTTATAGACGATGACAAGCCAGTAAATGCACGGTGCACATACATACATACGTGCTGAATACAGACTTTAGTTACATTGGCAATACACCTAGTGGTCAATGTATTATGTGAGAAGAAATGTTTCTTAACACGAACTTATAAAACTTATAAATTAAAAAAAATAAATAACAGTTGTTTGGACGTAATTCTTATTATTATGCAATCCTCATACCTGACCGCCATTATATTTGTGAAATATTATTTAAGTACTCCATTTTATCGACAAGATGATATACAACAGGGCAGTTAAATATATTTTCTAATTTTTTTCCCTGATATCAGGTTTTAAAACTCATTATTTTGTACTGAATGTATTTAGAAAAATTTTCTTATACGGATTTCTGGATTTCTACCTACCTGTCGCGTGTTAATTGCCTACCGCACCTGGGATGGTCTTTCAGCAACCTGCGGTTCGTCATGAGTTTTCCTCGACCCGGTTTCCTCCCTCCATAATGCTGGCCACCATCGAGTAAGTAAAATATTCTTGAGTCTAGCGTAAAGCACCAGTCAAATAAATAAATGAATAATTGCCAACCTGGAGGGAAATAGGCCGAGTTGAACGGCTCTGACTTCACCTCAGCGCGTATGGTTAAGAAACCTGTGTTTGTTCCCCTCTTTAATTTCATCGTTCCTTGGGCAAGCAATAGCGGTCTTTTGTGTGATCTTGCGTGAATTTCACTGGGTATCTAGCAATATAATGACCAAGGTCATTATGGAAAAACCAGTATTATAACTTTAACCCATTAGCATACTTGATGATTGTGTCGAGCTCGTCCAAATGACGACTCCTCAAGCAATCCATCGTATAGACATGAACGCTCTGCATAAGGCCAATCAGCATCTGAAAGTTCCGAATGTGCAAGTGCATGGGGTTTAATGAGCTCCTGAGAAAATATGTAAAGGTTCCAGCGGACAAAGCTCCTAATGATATCTTTATTTGCAAGAATTATTACTATCAAATTCTTGTACAGTAGTTTAAACACGTCTGTGCACTGCAACATCTATATTCTGCTACAACATGCACTCTGGAGGGATTGCTTAGCAACCACAAAACCCATACACACACGTGCACTGTAGACTGTTAAGCACATAAACTTAATCTAAGTGGATCTAAGTGAAACATAAAAAAACCCATAAAACGATTTAAGGGCATCTCCACCCGTCTAGCATTCTGAAGCTTCCGGGGCCAAGGCGGCCCCTGGATCCTCGCCTTTTGTGTTGGATAGTCGACCGATGACCGTACCACTTTCACATTGCTTCAGACGTACCTGATATTTATGTATATTCTTTTGGGAACTACAGTGTTCTACGTTGGTTTAGAGGCCCTATTATCGTGCACTAGGAGCACCATCACGGTTTACAAGTGATATAAGTTTGTCGGTCTTGCGGCTTATATACGACCAAAGATTTGCATATTAGCTGTCACCAAACTGGACGCTCCAGGTCAACAATTGCAAGGTCAATATAAAAAACAACAAGGTATAAAAAGTAAATAAAGTACGAAATTAAGATGGATTCATATAAAAAAAGAAGCAGTCAACGTTTTCAATGATTTTGGAAAGACGCAACGAATGTCCTTGATGAATGAATGAAATCTGTATCCAAATCGTGTATCACGCTTGTTGATTTAAGTTGTCAACAATCAAAATATGTCTCAGATAATAGCAACTGTTCATATATCCTGAGTGGGGATCTTATTCAGTTAGGCCGAGGGGTTAGTTTCCGTAAGCCAACGGCACCTCGAGTCAACAGACAGATGTATATTTAATCTAGCAACCACCGTAAAATAACGCCTTTTTTTCTACGTTAGTATGCGAGAGCCCCAGTGTTGTCTCCCTGATATCTCGGGACCCCTGAAATGCCAATTCGGCTTATTGCGTTAAAGAACAAACATATTTAATATTCACTACCCATAGTAAAAGTGTAGCGCCTAATCCAAAATGGCCAACGAATGACAATGTAACGATAATGCGGGCATGATACGCTCTCAAAAACCGTCTAACAGAAGACCCTGGATTAAGCAGTCAGCTCTAAGAAAGGGGAAAGTTTTCACAATAGGGAGGGCTGGATCTCGTTCAGAAATAGATACCCCATCTGTGGCGTCCGCTAATTACAAATTATATCAAACCGTCAGCCATAATTGCAGCGCCCCCTAGAGGCGTTAGCTTTAATTACCCGAAGCATCTGTCATGGTGTTATCTAGTTGAGAGAAAGACGCCGCGGGCCTTTTTATAGTGTTACCCTTAAATTGGCCGGGCTTCCTCCAAGAAAGCTCTTGATCATTTCTTTTATAACACGGATCAAACAATCTCCGGCAAGCAAATGAATAGACTGCAACCGCTCTTTACATCATTAAGTGGGCTTGTGTTCGCATGTGTTGATGTAAAAATCTGAACTGTGAATCGAAGTAGAAAGAAACAGTGAACCACCAGGGACTGCTTCCATAAGCTTTAATACTGCAGTTAAACGGACACGGACTGTGTTTCGCTCGGCCGTGAAAAGTCTAAGGTAACGCGACAACAGTTATTTGTGATTAAGTGGCATGAACGTGATCTTATATTGATAAAATAAAAAACAAAATACAACATAATTACCAAAACAACAACAAAGGAAAGAAGAAGACAGAATAAAGCGGGAAAAGACATATATAGCTTTTTGTGATTTAGAGTCCTAATTATTTTGAAAATTAAATTTATATATAGCAACAATGGAAATAAGCTCTTTGGTTTTATTATATACCAGTACACTATATATAGTATGCCCCTCATTTATACATCATATATAGTATGCCCCTCATTTATACATCATATATAGTATGCACCTCATTTATACATCATATATAGTATGCACATCATTTATACATCATATATAGTATGCCCCTCATTTATACATCATATATAGTATGCCCCTCATTTATACATCATATATAGTATGCACATCATTTATACATCATTTATAGTATGCCTCTCATTTATACATCATATTTAGTATGCACCCCATTTATACATCATATATAGTATGCACATCATTTATACATCATATATAGTATGCACCTCATTTATACATCATATATAGTATGCCTCATTTATACATCATATATAGTATGCACATCATTTATACATCATATATAGTATGCCCCTCATTTATACGTCATATATAGTATGCACCTCATTTATTCATCATATATAGCATGCACCTCATTTATACATCATATATAGTATGCACCTCATTTATTCATCATATATAGTATGCCCCTCATTTATACATCATATATAGTATGCACATCATTTATACATCATATATAGTATGCCCCTCATTTATACGTCATATATAGTATGCACCTCATTTATTCATCATATATAGTATGCACCTCATTTATACATCATATAAAGTATGCACCTCATTTATTCATCATATATAGTATGCACCTCATTTATACATCATATATAGTATGCACATCATTTATTCATCATATATAGTATGCCCCTCATTTATACATCATATATAGTATGCACATCATTTATACATCATATATAGTATGCCCCTCATTTATACGTCATATATAGTATGCACCTCATTTATTCATCATATATAGTATGCCCCTCATTTATACATCATATATAGTATGCACTTCATTTATTCATCATATATAGTATGCACCTCATTTATACATCATATATAGTATGCACCTCATTTATTCATCATATATAGTATGCACATCATTTATACATCATACATAGTTTGCACATCATTTATACATCATTTATAGTATGCCTCTCATTTATACATCATATATAGTATGCCCCTCATTTATACATCATATATAGTATGCACATCATTTATACATCATATATAGTATGCCCCTCATTTATACATCATATATAGTATGCCCCTCATTTATACATCATTTATAGTATGCCTCTCATTTATACACCATATATAGTATGCACATCATTTATACATCATATATAGTATGTCCCTCATTTATACATCATATATAGTATGCCCCTCATTTATACATCATATATAGTATGCCCCTCATTTATACATCATATATAGTATGCACCTCATTTATACATCATATATAGTATGCACATCATTTATACATCATATATTGTATGCCTCATTTATACATCATATATAGTATGCACTTCATTTATTCATCATATATAGTATGCACCTCATTTGTACAATATATATAGTATGCCCCTCATTTATTTATTTATTTGATTGATGTTTTACGCCGTACTCAAGAATATTTCACTTATACGACGACGGCCAGCATTATGGTGGGTGGAAACTGGGCACAGCCCGGGGGAAACCCAAGGCCATCCGCAGGTTGCTGAGAGATCCTCCCACGTACAGCCGGAGAGGAGGCCAGCATGAGTTGGACTTATCGCCTCATTTATTCATCATATATAGTATGCACCTCATTTATACATCATGTATAGTATGCACCTCTTTTATAGATCGTATATAGTATGCACCTCATTTATATAACTTGTATGCCTTCCACTCAAATGCTCTAATATTTAGCAGGAAAATTTCCAAGCACCAGACACTGAAGGAGAAAGCGAGACGGAGTCCAAGGGGAAACCGATTGATCTTACAGGAAACCAAGAAGAGCCCTGGGGAAACCAAGAGGAGGAAACCACAGAAACTCGTCAGGTGCCTTAAAAAGCCTCCTGGTTCATAATGGTGCTACCGTACTTATTTGTTCCATTTGTGTTTTACGTCGTACTCAAAAATATTTCACTTATACGACGGCGGTCAGTATCACATGGTAGCAGTAAACCACCCACAGCCCGATCCGCAGATTGCTGGCATAAGTTGGACTTGAACTCTAAGCGATCGCATTGGTGGAAGACTCCTGGGTCTTTGTGCTGCATTAGCACGCCGTTTTGTTAGAGCAATTCGATAAAGGTGTAACTGAGGGACTAATCATGCATGGCCTTATACGAGTGAGTGATCTGTCAGTCAATCATTCATTCAATCATCCTTCCAAACAAATCAACCCTTACATGTATGTATCCCTCAGTAAACCGACAAATCGAGCAAATAATCAACTTTTCCCAGTCACTCTGTCAATCAATCAGTCACCTATGTTACAAACACACATGCGCTCTCCTTCAGGCTAATAAGCCCTGTTCTTCTGACGGACAGCTTTGCCGGAAGTATATTGGATGTAAGTAACGCGGTGAACATCATTAATCCTGTTTCTTGGGGAACGACAGCTTGGCTGGAAAATCAAAAACGTGTGTCGGACTTCAGCTTCTCTCTCCAAGAACTTAATTAAATGAGTTATAAAAAAAGGTTCGCCAGTCACGACTTGGTTTTATCGGCTGTAAATGCAGAGGTAACAAGATTGAGGTAGCTAGAGTTTGCCAACAGTTAGTTTTAGACTAGTAAGCCCATAGGTGCGTTCACCTATAGACTGCGGTTGTTCTGTCCAGGCTTCACAATTAACCCTGCTTATGTTCCCGTATATAGTTTTTATTGGTGTACATCTTACCCTTTGAAATGTATGTGATGTACAGAAATGTAAGAGTTTGCCGTTGTGATACGAGATGAAAGCTTTTCGTTTATATATATTTTATTGTCGTGGGTTTTCCCTGGGCTCTGCCCGATTTCCTCCTACCACAATGTTTGCCGCCGTCGTATAAGTGAAATATCGTTGAGTAGACGGCGTGAAACACCAATCACATAAATAGATAAATAAATTCTACCCCACTTTCAGACTGTAAATACAATCACCATTATAATGCATGGCTCAATCATGGCAACTGAACCCAGTTCTAGATATAGCTGTTCTACTGAGATTATACAGGCTTAATGTTCTAGATATAGCTGTTCTACTGAGATTGTACAGGCTTAATGTTCTAGATATGGTGATTTTACTGAGATTGTACAGGCTTAATGTTCTAGATATAGTGGTCCTACTGAGATTGTACAGGCTTAATGTTCTAGATATAGCTGTTCTACTGAGATTGTACAGGCTTAATGTTCTAGATATGGTGATTCTACTGAGATTGTACAGGCTTAATGTTCTAGATATAGTGGTCCTACTGAGATTGTACAGGCTTAATGTTCTAGATATAGCTGTTCTACTGAGATTGTACAAGCTTAATGTTCCGGTTCTAGATGTGGTGATTCTACTGAAATTATACAGGCTTAATGTTCTAGATATAGTGGTTCTACTGAGATTGTACAGGTTTAATGTTCTAGATATGGTGATTCTACTGAGATTGTACAGGCTTAATGTTCTAGATATGGTGATTGTACTGAGATTATACAGGCTTAATGTTCTAGATATAGTGGTTCTAGTGAGATTGTACAGGCTTAATGTTTTAGACATAGCTGTTCTACTGAGATTTTACAGGCTTAATGTTTTAGATATGGTGATTCTACTGAGATTTTACTGGCTTAATGTTCTAGATATAGCTGTTCTACTGAGATTGTACAGGCTTAATGTTCTAGATATTGTGGCTGTACTGAGATTTTACAGGCTTGATGTTCTAGATATAGTGGTTCTGCTGAGATTCTACAGGCTTAATTTTCTAGATATGGCTGTTCTAGTGAGATTGTACAGGCTTAATGTTCTAGATATAGTGGTTCTACTGAGATTGTACAGGCTTAATGTTCTAGATTTGGCTGTTCTACTGAGATTGTACAGGCTTGATGTTCTAGATATAGTGGTTCTACTGAGATACAGGCTTAATGTTCTAGATATAGTGGCTGTACTGAGATTGTACAGGCTTAATGTTCTAGATATGGTGATTTTACTGAGATTATACAGGCTTAATGTTCTAGATATGGCTGTTCTACTGAGATTGACAGAACTGAACTAAAGCTTATAACGATCGCAATGGTGATAGGCCACTGGGTCGTTGTGCGGTGTTAGCACGCTAAGCACGAAGTTAGGGCCCCCCCCCCACCCCCCACCCCCCGCCAAGTTGTATCCAAGTAAGGCGTTTTTGAGTGTACGGTGTCAAAGATAAATGACAGTATTGGTATCGCGAGTCTTACATCTAAACCATTTCCGACAAATTGTTACCTCGTGGTAAGAAACGTAACCATGGCAACACCAGTCCTGTTATAGATGTGTATACTGGCATAATATTGTTACCGTCAACTTAACAGACTAGAGTACTAGTATCTTATTCATGTCGCTGTCTGTATTCATGTTCATGTTTCTGTCCGTAGCCTTGTTCATGTCGCTGTCTGTATCCATGTTCATGTCGCTGTCTGTATCCTTGTTCATGTCGCTGTCTGTATCCTTGTTCATGTCGTGGTCTATATCCATGTTCATGTCGCTGTCTGTATCATTGTTTATGTCGCTCTCTGTATCCATGTTCATCTCGCTGTCTGTATCCTTGTTCATGTCGCTGTCTGTATCCTTGTTCATGTCGCTGTCTGTATCCTTGTTCATGTTGCTGTCTGTATCCATGTTCATGTCGTGGTCTGTATCCTTGATCATGTCGCTATCTGTATCCTTGTTCATGTCGCTGTCTGTATCCTTGTTCATGTCGCTGTCTGTATCTTTGTTCATGTTTCTGTCCGTATCTTTGTTTATGTCGCTCTCTGTATCCATGGTTATGTCGCTCTCTGTATCCATGTTCATGTCGCTGTCTGTATCCTTGTTCATGTCGCTGTCTGTATCCATGTTCATGTTTCTGTCCGTATCCTTGTTTATGTCGCTCTCTGTATCCATGGTTATGTCGCTCTCTGTATCCATGTTCATGTCGCTGTCTGTATCCTTGTTCATGTCTCTGTCTGTATCCTTGTTCGTATCGTTGTCCGTATCCTTGTTCATGTCGTTGTCTGTGTCATTGTTCATGTCGCTGTCTGTATCTATGTTCGTATCGCTGTCTGTATCCTTGTTCATGTCGCTGTCTGTATCCTTGTTCATGTCGCTGTCTGTATCCTTGTTTATGTCGCTGTCTGTATCTTTGTTTATGTCGCTCTCTGTATCCATGGTTATGTCGCTCTCTGTATCCATGTTCATGTCGCTGTCTGTATCCTTGTTCATGTCGCTGTCTGTATCCATGTTCATGTCTCTGTCTGTATCCTTGTTCGTATCGTTGTCCGTATCCTTGTTCATGTCGCTGTCTGTGTCATTGTTCATGTCGCTGTCTGTATCTATGTTCGTATCGCTGTCTGTATCCTTGTTCATGTCGCTGTCTGTATCCTTGTTCATGTCGTGGTCTTTATCCTTGATCATGTCGCTATCTGTATCCTTGTTCATGTCGCTCTCTGTATCCTTGTTCATGTCGCTGTCTGTATCTTTGTTCATGTTTCTGTCCGTATCTTTGTTTATGTCGCTCTCTGTATCCATGGTTATGTCGCTCTCTGTATCCATGTTCATGTCGCTGTCTGTATCCTTGTTCATGTCTCTGTCTGTATCCTTGTTCGTATCGTTGTCCGTATCCTTGTTCATGTCGTTGTCTGTGTCATTGTTCATGTCGCTGTCTGTATCTATGTTCGTATCGCTGTCTGTATCCTTGTTCATGTCGCTGTCTGTATCCTTGTTCATGTCGCTGTCTGTATCCTTGTTTATGTCGCTGTCTGTATCCTTGTTTATGTCGCTGTCTGTATCCTTGTTTATGTCGCTGTCTGTATCCATGTTTATGTCGCTGTTTGTATCCTTGTTTATGTCGCTGTCTGTATCCTTGTTTATGTCGCTGTCTATCCATGTTTATGTCGCTGTCTGTATCCTTGTTCATGTCGCTGTCTGTATCCTTGTTCATGTTGCTGTCTGTATCCATGTTTATGTCGCTGTCTGTATCCTTGTTCATGTCGTGGTCTGTATCGTTTTTCATGTTTCTGTCCGTATCCTTGTTTATGTCGCTCTCTGTATCCATGTTCATGTCGCTGTGTGTATCCTTGTTCATGTCGCTATCTGTATCCTTGTTCATGTCGCTGTCTGTATCCATGTTCATGTCGCTTTCCGTATACTTGTTTATGTCTCTGTCTGTATCCTTGTTCGTATCGCTATATGTATCCTTGTTCATGTAGCTGTCTGTGTTCATGTTCATGTTGTTGTCTGTATCAATGTTCATGTTGCTGTCGGTATCCTTATTCATGTCGCTGCCTGTATCCTTGTTTATGTCGCTGTCTGTATCCTTGTTCATGTCTCTGTCTGTATCCTTGTTCGTATCGCTATCTGTATCCTTGTTCATGTCGCTGTCTGTATCCTTGTTTATGTCGCTGCCTGTATCCTTGTTTATGTCGCTGTCTGTATCCTTGTTTATGTCACTGCCTGTATCCTTGTTCATGTCGCTCTCTGTACCCATATTAATCTGTATATAGATGTAACAGTGTTGCGTTCTCACGTGGAAGAAGCAATGGAGGGAATTGATCCCGATGCACTATAAAGTCAATAAACACAATTCATTTTTCGAAAGGATAGTGTACCTGAAATGCGAGGGATCTCCGTGGCTGAGCATGGTTAGCATGCTAGCGCAGGGCAACAACCAGGGAGCCTCTCACCAATGCGGTCGCGGAGTTCATGCTGGCGTCCTCTCCGGCCGTAAGTGGGAAAGTCTGACATCAACCTGCGGATGGTAGTGAGTTTCCCCCGGGCTCTGTCCAGTTTCCTCCCACGATAATGCTGACTGCCGTCGTATAAGTGAAATATTTTTGAGTACGGCGTAAAACACAAATCAAATAAATAAATAAATAAATAATCAATTGAAATGTGTTAAAATATATGAGCTAATTAGGGCTACTCTCCTGTCGGCTATACGACGAACAGTAATCATTGAATGGTTGGTGTTTCATGCCGTTTTGAGCAATATTTCACACTTACATGCTGTGGTGTTGAACAGCAGGCCCTATGGGTGACTGTATAAGACTGATCTGAAAAACGAACCGTTGACTAACAAGAATTGAACAGCTATAGTACACAAGTTTCTGTGCAAAGAGGATTTTATATAAGGAATGTTTCCTTTTTTCATTCTATTTTGTTAATTTAGCTAACAGCCTCTCGGTTGGGTTAAAAGCCTAGGAAACGTTCGACAGAATTTATCCATAACAAATCTCAAAGTCCAATTTCGCAAGCTCCTGAAATCCGTAATTTATGCGCGCTCACGCCGCCATTCGGATCGGCTGGATTTTAGCCACAATGCTTCTTTTCACTTTAACCATTTCTAGTATTTGTTTAATTTTCTTCCCGGCTAAGTGCGATGCCGCTTTATCCCATTTATATCCCCCATTCTAAGGTTTGTTGTTACAGTTGTAACAATTTAATCCCCAGTGAAACATGGTAATCCTTGAATACATTACACGCAAACCGACCGACGAAGCCCTTCGTAATCAGAAAGCAATGTGTGAGCCTTTCGTAGCAATGGAATTAAATCAATTCGAATCAAATCTAATCAAATCAAATCAATTTTGATCATGGTTAATGGTATTTGTGCTTTCTGTTGGACTTGATTTATGCATTTCCGGAGGCAAAATTACCTCCGTGAGTTGAAGAGTGAATTAAAAATCTCGTATAACCTATAATCGTCAATCTGGCCTATAGTCGACTGAAATTCATACTTTGATTTTCTTATGTATTTATTTGATTTGTTGATATTTACGCCTTATTAAAGTATATTTCATTTATACCTATATGACGGCGAAAATATATAAAAGAAAATAAATTACATTTAACGATTTCTTTAACAGTTTTACTGGTGCAACTTAATGGTCATATTTACACACAGGTAATAATGATAGGAATGTGTCGAATGAAGTCGGATGAGTGAATGTAGGAATGTTTGAATGATTGGATCATGATTGAATGGATACTCAGAAAGTAAATAAACGTGCAATGTGAAACGTGCATGAAGGAAAATAAATGACAGATTTGCGATACCGATTAATTTATTCAAATAGTGAGTTAACGAATGAATGAATGAATGTATGAATGAATGTATGAATGAATGAATGAATGTAAAAGCACGAGCAGATTTCACATGAGAAGAAGAAGAATAAGAAGAATTCGAAAATGAATGCAAGGACTGGTAAGACTATATACCAAGGCTTGCACTCCACTAAATGAACAAAGGTTAAATAATGAATTTTACATAAGACAAGACCTAAATGTGGCACGCTGATGACAGGCAGTTTTCTCCAGGGCAATAATGATCGTAAAACAATACCCTTAGTGTTCTGCTCTGGACCATAGAGTTTCTACAAATATAAAATATTCTCCCAGACAAATGAACGACCTATTCATCTCCAACCAAAAACTATATATCAAATTAATAACGGTAATAAAATTTCCATCAATAGCCTCAGCCGTTTTAGTTGCCGTTTTGGGGGTGGGGAGAAGAGGTGGGGGGAGCTTTCTTCTGGACCATCGATATGAGTGCCATTGATTATCTTAAAACAAGCTGCCGGAGTAGCCAGAGAGCTTGGAGCTGTCATAAGCGACGCGTTTGTTTCGAGCCAGAGTTGACGTCTACAGACATGTACAGTCGGCTAGAAGCCCTCTTTGGAGCGATCTGTTTTAACGTTATTGGATGCTATTGGGAAGATGGGTCCGTCTACGAGTGGTAGGAGCAGACGGATTGCGGAGCAGTACCCGCTGGGGACCGGCCGTCGGAAAGGATATGAGCATGGGCAGGAGGATGTACCCGGCTAAACGCTTCATTGAAACAGTTCCTAATTCATTTAATCCTCTAGTGGTCCCGCATTATCACCGAAAGGCCGTCTCCGTTATTCCGACGCGTTTATCCGCTGAGAGCCGCGGTAACGTATAAAGTGCCAAGGTGTATCTCGGTCATTTCGCTTTTATGAAATTTATATTAATAGCCTGAGTACCACGGGGACTTGGCCCCAAGAATAAAACCAGATGAGACGAAATGAACCGAGGGGGATAACGTTGTCAAATAAAATGAAAACAACAACGCCTGATTAGATTTCATCTCGCATTGCCTTTCGTTCCAACGCCTTCGGTGGGCCCTGACCGTGATAAAAAGACAAACGCCTGCCCGCCTAATACCCGCCTCTCTCCCGCCAAAGTCCCATCGAAGCGACATCCTCACCGCCTCGCAATATGCTGGGCATCAGTGAGAAAAAAAAAGAGCTTCACACTGACAAAATCGCCTGAGAACTCCGAAAAATCACAATACTATATTTATTTATCTATTTTTATTTATTTATTTGTCTCATATGTTCAACGCTTTTGCGTAGAAATATGCTTTGTTTTCCTTTTATAGAATTATTTATTTATTTTATTGATTGGTGTTTTACACCGCACTCAAGAATATATCTATTCTATCACGGCGACATACTAGGCCTACATTTAAATGAATCAATCTGGGTTTAATGTAACATTGGCAGTATTTCAGCCATACCGTGGCGAAAACAGGAGAGAATCGTGAAACAGCTAATACTATTTTATTTAAATATTTTATATAATAGATTAAACCCACCCTTTTAGCTTGACTAACTTTGGAGTTTAACAACAAGGGTTTTTTTCTTCAAATATCAACACATGCAGCGTATGATTTATTGAATTATATATTTAAATTAATTGCATTCCAAAACTGAATTGCTAAACATTTTATTTTGCCACATGACCTTCCGAAATTCAAGATGCAGCTTTGCCACCAAATTTTTAAGCTACATGTATACCCCTAAACTGAATCGTGTTCATACAATGTCCGTCCGCGCTTTCCCAAACGTTCCACTGTGATTGCTTTCCTGTAGCGCTGTCTAATGACGTTTTTCTTTTGGTAAATTCGACTCATCCTATTTAAGCTGTCATCGGTTGAATGACACGGGGATATGTATTACCCCAATTGCTTTTGCCCGCGGGGTACCCTTTTTGGATCAGCCTCCGTGAAAAAAAATCGCCCCAAAAAGGGCAAAGCCCTCTCTATCATTCCTTGGGGGTGTCAGATAGTCCTTTTGGAGAAAGCGGCGCGCGGTAATGGGGCGTTATGATATGACGAGCGGATCTTAATTACGGTCTCCAGTACATTGATTAAGGTGTTAATTAACCGAGCCGTTCATTTGTTCCAGGATGGTTTTGAACAGGGGCAGAGTAAACTGCGGGGCCGATGGGCCGTGAACAGGCGTTCGTCTCCTGAGATGCACTTGGCAAAGGCAAAGTCTGCTGACACACGGAGCTAACTCCAAGCGAAATATTAACCAGCTTGATGAGAGAAATTAGCCATCCTGTCCAAAATGAATCGGATAGGATAGAACGCGACAGCCTGGTTAGAAATGCTCAAGACAGCGCATTTTGCATACGTGTAAGATATCAATGTTCAGCGGTATGTGGGAAGGTCTGCCAGCAACCTGCGGATTAAAAAGGGATTTTTTCTAATTGTCTTAGATATATGCCTTTAGTGGTTGATCGATTGATTACTTCACTTGGTTTGATTAATACACTGGTCTGATTTACTGGTTTACGGCTTGATTGCTCACCTTGATTGGTTGGTCGATTCACGTGAGTTATCCACACGATTGATTTTATTTTTTTATTCCACTGGTGTTATACGCCGTACTCAAGAATATTTCACTTATACGACGGCGGCCAGCATCATGATGGGAGGAAACCGGGCAGAGCCCGGTGGAAACCCACGACCATCCGTAGGTTACTGGCAGTCATTCCCACGTACGGCCGGAAAGCCAGCCAGCATGTGCTGGACTTGAACTCACAGTGACCGTATTGAAGGGAGGCTCCTCAGTGATTGCGCAGCTGTACACTGCCAACCCCTTCGGCTACAGAGACCCCCTACTTGACTGATTTGCTGGTTGTTTTATACACTGCACTTAATGATTGATTTGACTGGTTTGCTTGATTAATCGATTAATTGAATTGCTGAATGATTAACTGATTTATTTCTGTTGAGCACGATTGATAGTTTGATTGGATAAAGTTGATTGATTGATTTATCGATTCACTGATGGGTCGATGTGTGTAAATCTCGATTCGTTGATTGAATCTGTGATTTATTGAGTGATTGACTAAGTTTTAGATACTCCTGAGTCACCCACTCGTCGGATACTTAATGACAAACTCAGTATAATGAACAGTGGGCTGATTAAATTTACGCACCCACAGAACAATCATTGTGTTTTTGCGGAATCATTGAAAAATGTGGACTGTTTCTCTTTACACGAATCCGTCCTAATGTCTTACTCTATTTACACTACACATGTACACATTACATGGGTTTCCCCCGGGCCTGCCCAGTTTCCTCCAACCATAATGCTAGCCACACCTGCGGATGGTCGTTGTTTCCCCACAGGCAGCGTAAAACACCAATTACCAATAAATAAATACTACCTTAGGTTCTGTGTTAGGCTGTGTTAGATGTTGTTTTGAAAATTAGTCTTGCGATTATTAACCTTGAGACGTCTATGACTGGTGTACGAATGTTTGTTACGACGCCTACAAATAGGCTTACATCTAGATTCATGGCTGTGTAAAGAATTTCTTTGCGCCGGAAAGGCTTCCCATTAATTGTTTAATCATGTCGGTCTATTATTCTTGAGTCTTGAGACAGAATCCGTGAATATTAATTACCTGATATTGAAAGCTAACAGCACCAGTGTTCTGGATTACCTTTATGACCAGGAAAAATAATAATATATGAGAGTGTAAATATGTGAGAAACGAGTCTCCAAGGAAAGAAAATACGAATCACAGAAAAAATGATGAGTTTCAACGCCCCTCCACAGTGCAGGTCGTTACTTAATGATTTTCTTGTTGTTATCCTCTTCTATGCTTACCAAGTGATGACATCGAATTTGGTCTGAATGTAAAGAAACGAAAATCGTTGTCAGTGTTGTATATTTTACACCATTGTATGGATGTTATCGCGCCTGCGCAGATAATTTCCAACAAGAGTTTAGATTCTGTTTACACAATAAACTTGTTCACTTCAAGGAACATTGAATAAGACAATAAAACCCCCGGAAGAAATCCGCCCTTATCGTCTAACCAGCTAATTGGCTTTAACACTGCCTGAAAACGTCCCCCTGAATCATTCGAGAAAAAAGCGTGTTTGAAATACGATTCCTGTCGGGTGTCTCAGCCTAGGGCCACGCCATGGAACAAAAGCGAAAACATGCTAGCTCTCTTCCTCGAATTATATCTCAAATTATATTTCCACGTCAATCAAAAGCAAGATCAAACAATCGACGATTAAGTCTCTTTTCCGTTCAAGATGGCTGCCTGTAGTCATTGTGTATCGTTCGTCACAAACCGGCGTCAAGTGCTCCTGATTGTTGAGATAATTCGATTTACGGCACAAAAGCCTTTTTATTTGCGAAGGAAATTATCCCTAGATGTTTATTGATTGCATGGTAAGATACATGAAGTCGTAGACTGCACAAACAGTGTAGATTGTCTATGTCATTGTTGGGACACTTTACGCTGTGCTGACATTTGCGATCTGATAGCAAAGGGACCGCGAGCGCGGTAGACGCCACTTAAGATAATTTCACGAACAATCATAACGGACTATACGTAGCGTCAAGGCCAATTTTACAAGCCCTGGAAGCAGAATTTTTTCCTCTGTAGGTACGGTCCAACTCAGCTCTGCAGCTCTGAGTGACAACGTGACTTTTCATTCTATCCCCGGTGAAAGCAAATGTGACGTCACAGAAAGGTTATGTGGGACACCCGGTTAACCTATTTTCAACAATACTGCTAGTGATTGATCAGATGTATGTGTGTTCTTGATTGACAGTTTGGAAAGGCTTATACAATCGGTGTTTGTCGATCGGTGCGTATGTATTATATATTAAACATATATTAAGGTGGAAAATATTTCTGAAGTTTTGAAATGTGGGATTCGTTTCATAAATCAGTGCAAACCCACTGATTTCAAAACAGAACGCATACATTTGTCAACGACTCATTTAGTCCATATAAACAGTGGCCAAACTTACATGTCATCAGACATTAGACTGGACATTCACCCTAGACAAAGTCAGATAGCCAAAGAATCCGTGATCACCAATCAAACAACCAATAAATCACTTCTAGTTGATACAAGAAAACCGCAATGAACCATGCAATGTATGGGCAAGGCTTACTGGTAATGAAGAAGTTACAGACTTGGTAACGAAGTCAGACTTAGTCTTAACTTACGCTAAAATTATGATTTACTTTACAAATTTCTATATTAATATTTATACACTTGATTTAATTAGCCATTCATTACAAAGTTGATAATTACCATTTAAGCTCAAATCCAAGTTCAGAAATAATACCACAAGCTAAGACAAGGTCCGAATTTAGTCTGTGGCAGCTTCGTTGATCTTGAGGCATGTAGAATACAAAAATACTTAATGAACAAAGTTATACCGCATACAAATCAGTTAATCATTTGATGTATGTAACTCTCACTTTGAAGCATATCACGTGTCCATGTACGATACGAACACAAAGCGGAAGTCCTCGGAATGGTTTTCAAAGAATTTTAATTTAAAAACTGTTCATTCAATAAAATACCACACAACTGTGGTTATAAAGCGAGAAAAAGCATCACGTGCCTTTGACATGTGTCACGTGATCGACATTGCCTCAATTAATCTCACAATATTCTCACACTCATTCTCTAATGCATTAAAACATTTATTAACACATCTGTACACGCATGCGCAATCGTAAAATAAATCACGTGACCGAGTATTTCAGTTGCGCGGTTTCATGCAAATAAAGAATCGGGCAAAAAAATGGAGAAAATCTGGGAGTTCGCAAATATATACCAAATGCAGTCAAAATTACACGAAGACAAAGAATTACTTCAAAAAGGAGGTATATGGTCTTGCGTAGCCTGAGTTGAAATGGGATTGGGAAGGGCTAAGTATACAAGAGTTCTGTGTTAATCGACATGTAAAATCTTATACACAGTTATGTACACATGTGAAAACTATCCAGACTACTCGGGATAATCGCATTTAAAGACATTTTATGAGCTGAAGAAAATGCAGGAAAGCGATTATAAACGGGAGTTTTTCCGGTACCTGTGTCCTAACACAATACGCCTACATAAGAATCACTGTCAGTTTATTTCATTTAAAGTTATTTCGTCTAAACAAAGAATCCTCTTTTTTAATTCACCCACTTATCATTTTACGTCATCAACTCTGTGGAAAAGTTGTCACATAATCTGAAGTAAGAAACGTCGCATTGGATTCCTTCCTCGAGTTTGGAAGATGTACTCCGTTGATAAATTGATTCCCTCCGTTTGGTCAATTTCAGTCTTTACCAACACTTATAACCCAGGTTCCATTTTTTTTTTGTTTTTTTTTTCTGCAAAGTCGGGTAAGAAGTGTTGCGTATAGCCACACAATCTAAGTAATCCTTTTTCCCGACACCTTTTCCCATTCCAGAGCTTAGGTCAACCGAGCAGGTTTTAGTTCCACCTACATCCGGGCCACCTATATAAAATTCCCCTTTGGTCCTTAATATGTTGGTACATGCGCAGGTGCAGTCACTTATTGCGAGAGTTCGCTTGTTTAGAAGTCCCAATAATGGCTTCATCGCACTTCTTGTCTACGAAAATCTTCAGCCCAATTACGTGTAAACCAGCTTGGAAGAGATCGGAAAATTGCTGAGTAGTTTCTTTATTTTTTGTCTGTATGTATAGGCTAAATACCTCTAGATCAAACTGTCAGATCGTTCAAAAATTGTACTGAAAAAAAGTTCCAGTACCACTGAATTTCCGGTATTTTCCGATCAGAATGTACATTTTTTTCTGTTTCACAAGTTCAGGAAACAAAACCACTGTCCGGTTTTCCTCATAATGTGACGTGAGAGAAACCGGAAGCCAAAAAGAGGCATGCGCGTAAGTCCACACAGGCTATGTGACCTTGAACAACTGAGCTTGAACCAGCTTACACATGACTTCGAATCCATGAAATCGCCAAGATCTGGAAATACAGAAAAGGAACAAAGGATAAGTATTGCACTGAAACCAATCAGCTTTCAAAATGACTACATAATACTCTTTGACAAAATCAAATAAAAGTAAGCTTTTTTTCTTTTCTCTGCACATGTACGAGTTGAAAAATTATACTTGACAGCTAAAACAGGGAAAAGCACACACGTTTTAAAGTGACATGCTCTTGCCAAAAATAGTCCAGGCACGCGCGCTCTGGCTTCTCATGTGACAACGATTACGTCTCAAATGACGTCATAGCGGTTTTTTTTCTTTGACTGAAAATTATGTCTATAAGGAAAGCAATTGATCGACAAGTTTTGTGACAAAAGAGATGAAAAAAATAAATAACGTTACCCAGCATGGACTGATATCTTTATTACGTTTGCATGCGTAACGGATAAGCCTATTATTATTAGACGGGTATATATTGATTTTAAGATAAATATATGTCTGATCAAAATACACCAGGAGTCTAAGCATCATGTTACCGTCCGCGTATGGACAGGTACAGCACAGAGAGACTTATGAAAATGCACGATAAGCACAAATTGCAACCGTATTACAGGAAACTGGGCGTGGCTCGGTGAGCAAGATGCGCTACTGCAAAATACGAGGCAGAACGGTTTTATTTCTGGCTATGAGCGCGAAATTTATGGATTGCACCGTTCTCACTGTTTGTGTGTCTGTTCTCGCGCTATTACTTTCGTTGAATCTTTACGTTGAATATCGAAACAGATTTTCGTATACTAGCCGTCAATCAATATGGGCTTTACTGATCAAAATAAGATAAATTACATCAATATCGTCCAACACATACAGGCTAATATGAATTGTTTATGTCGTCAGTTTTACCCGTTATACTGTGTACGCTGGAATACAAACAGTAATGAAGGTGAAAAAGCAAACAGCACTGCAGTATTAAACAATAAAAACGGTTCCAGTATGACAAGCACATATTACTGGTGACTTCTGTTGAGCTACAATAACTTGTGGGCTTCTTTAAAGATTTGTCACCTATCGCTCTACAAGGCTCGTGTTATAATCGACTTCAGGATATAAGATCAAAGCGTCAATGAATGATCAATCCCAACCCAAGAAATCGATATCGGGTCGAAAATTAGAAGGCATATCATTTTTCCTACAATAGACAAATTGCGGACATCCTGGTCCTGATAACTGGCGACATCAACACGAATGTTTTGTGCCCCTGGCAAGAAATTCTTTTGCATAGTGCTTTTCCACGATGTATTTATCTCGTATCCGCTAAGCAGCGAGGGGGTGGGGGTGGGGAGGATTGGTATTTGATAGACACTTATCAAAAGGTAACAAGGGAAAGGTGCTTGAGAAGACCTTGTATACGGTCTCTTGAGACACAAATCCATTAGCTTCCCACAGCGCACGCGCCGGCTGTATTCAAGGTGCCCTAGTCTTGGCGTCCGTAGTCCGCATTTTATACAAAAGCCTCTTTTCATTAACCTAATCCTAAATTTGAAGTATCCGTGTTTACTTTACGGAGAAAAAAAAAAACACCAGACGAGCGAGATGCGTAACATTTCAAGTGGTACAAAGGCTACTTTGCATACAAAACTGACACGAAAGAATAAAGCAGGAATTTAATAAAGTTTTAGGGACAGCATATTCACAAGGATTTGTAAATCTACCGATATTAGTTTGAATAAACAATAAATCAGCACATTCAAAGAATTTCTTATAAACAGTGGGAATCTTTCACACACACAAAAAAAAATAAAAAATAAAAAAAAAGAAGAAAAAACCCAGAATCCCATTCAATGGACTTGACATCGACCTCAGATCAGAACTTTAAAAAAATTTTACTAAGAGGAAAGTGACGACAATTATTTTGTCCATAATCATTGTGGCAACTCTGATGATAAACGTCGGTTTGTCTTTGAAAGTACTGAGTGAAACAGTACATAAAATACACGTAATTGTATTCAGTATAATAATAATGAAGTCGGGGCACATCACGTAAATGTACACGGTTTCACAAGCTCTCGGCCTACGTGGTAATACCACGTATAGATTATATATATATATATATATATATATATATATATATATATATATATATATATATATATATATATAAATGGTATGTTTTTGGAATCTTTAGATATACATACAGGTGCCAAGCACTGACCATGGCCGTGACCAAGTCATTACATCACAACACAATTACACAGTTATTGTGACGTAATGACGTGGTAAAGGGTAAACATTGAACTATTTTTTGAAATAAAATGGTTAGTCACTTGATAATGATCTTGGCAAGTGGATTGAGAGTTTGGGAAACCGTTCACATTTATGTGGTGATACATAGACAATTATTATTATTATTATTATTATTATTATTATTATTGATATTGAGACCACGTACATCTATAAGTCTTAAGCAGTACACAATGCATTCTCTTTGTTTCAAAATTAGCTTAGTCAAGGCGATGTACCTAGGAAGTTACAACACATTGTGTGACTTGTGTGAAAATTTAACCACAGCGAGAATACTGTAATCAACACCTAGTGTGATATTTTCTTGTACAAGTGAGTTGGACAACACTGTGATTATTTTATGTTCAAACGACTCGAACAACAGTGTGATCATTTTATGTTCAAGCGAGTCGAACAACAGTGTCATCATTTTATGTTCAAGCGAGTTAAACATCAGTGTCATCATTTCATGTTCAAGTGAGTCGAACAACAGCCTGATAATTTCATGTTCAATTCAGTCGAACAACAGTGTGACCATTTCATATCCAAGTAGGTCGAACAACAGTGTGATGATTTCATGTTCAAGCGAGTCAAAGAACATTGTGATAATTTCATGTTCAAATGAGGCGAACAACAGAGTGATAATTTCAGTTGTAAGCGAGTCGAAGAACAGTGTGATAATTTCATCTTCAAGCACATCGAACAACAGCGTGATAATTTCATGTTCATTAGACTTGAACATCAGTGTGATAATTTCATCTTCAAGTAAGTCGAACAACAGTGCGATAGTTTCATGTTCAAGTGAGTCGAACTATATCAGTATGGTAATTTCATGTTTGAATGAGTCGAAGTAACTGAGGCCAAACTAGCAGAATATGATAAGTGTATGACGACCCATGTGTAGTGCCCATTGAAAATAATTCGCATCTAATTTTACACTGGACTGAGACAACCGTGCTATAATTCACTCTGAAATTGGCCATTATCAAATTGTGATAATTTTTTGCTGAAGTAATGCAAATCATGTAAGCAATAATGGTAATATTTTATGTTGATATGAGTCGAAGTAATGTAGCAACAGCAGTAGGACAATTGTATGTTGGTGTGAAGCGAACCAAGACAACGATAACGGCGTGTAGCCGTTCAGAACCGGTTCCAAGCTTAGTATACCGGTTTGAAGCTCGTTGACAGGCAATCGTGAGGAACACACTCAGTTTGGAACAAATCCCAGTCTCAAGCGGAGATTATATTTCCAGACTTGTTAATTTAGTAATTCATTTAACCAATACTCAAAGATTTTAAGTTTTGTGAGTGGAAGAAGGAGATAAACCACCGGTTTTTGGTGAGTTACTGACGAACTTTTCCACGTGTGACGCACTTACATGCGCATCATGCTTTAAGTCGTAGAAAATATGTTCATTTCTATTTGAACGCTAGATTGTACCAACGGCCAATCGAGAGTCGTCAACCGAATATTGCCAATATTAAATGTCTCATGGTAACTGAGAAGGGTTTAAGCTACAAAATCAGTGCCCAAAGCTGGGTTTGAACCCACACCTCGTGTGTCGCAGCGGTTGACTGAAAAACAAGCATCTTAACCGCTCTCTCTTTATCGTTCATGATTGGATTCGTTATGAAGATCCTATACCGGAGATTTTTGGGCAAAACTTTATAAGCTCATATCACAATCGGGTTTGTATTATTTTGTTATTCTAGAATAGCTTAAATAAATATCTTTCATAAAATAAGTCAGCCTTTTTTTGTGCGTGTGTTACCATTCAAAATCATTAACAAAGTTCCTAAAGTTTAATTTTTTTCAAACTTTAGAATCATTTTAATTTAGTCTGATATTTAAAGGGGAAAATGTGGGATGTTCTTAATAAATACAGAAGAATAGCTTATATGAATTTTTGTCAAAAATCTCCGGCATAGCCTCATTAAGTCGCGAGCACTAACCCAGCTCAGGCTGGTTTCTTCCCTGGTCTTAAATCCGGGGCCAGTTTCATGAAACGTACTTAATGTAAAGTGACCTTTAGCTAAGTTCACTTGATATGTCCACAACATACGTTGCTAGTTAAGTGTGCTTCACGAAACCCGTCACAGGGACCCAGGCCAAACTGCGATTTTACTACAGTAAACCAGTAATCGTAAAAGTGAAACATTCCTAGGCGCAGCGCAAGACTCCAATCAAATAAATATAAAATGCACACATCCATGGGGAACACAACCTACTTCAATTGGAAGCTAAGCTGTGTACGTTGCCTTGCTGTTTTAGTTCGCTGTACCAAGTTGATATTGCTTTACTGGCTACTGATTAAAACAGTGTAACGCCACACATGAGCGAGGTCTGCATTTATCTGACAGCGCAATTTTTTTGGCCTAATTCAGCTTTGGTCATGTTACCATTCGAGGACTTGTGCAAGCTGCAATTATTTAAAGTTTATCCAAGCAATTCGAATAAAACTTAAATTGACAAGCGGCGGGATTTCACCGGTTACGGGTGAGCATTTACCAACGATATCACGTTGCCATTCGACAACTTATTGTAAGCGAACTGCATTCGCCTTCAATGTATTATCAGTCAAGCAGTGCATCCACAGACTTACTAAAGATGAAAACAGAGAAAAAAAATGACACTTCAAGTATCAGCTTGATGTGAGAGGCCATTTACAGAGACTGGTGTGCTTGCTGACTGATTGATTGATGAATTGATTTGAAACAGACACATGTCATATGATTAATACAATGTCTCAATAGCGTTTTAATTTTCATGATCATATTCACAGATTATATATACACACTGCGCGTGCGGGTCCAACAATTGTAAAGGCGTCAAAGCACAGGCTAAAGTGGGTTGTCAGATTCCACCACTCTTACGACAAAATGTGCCGCCTAAACGTTTCATTGCCTAAAAAAGCCGAGTTGGACGTAATAACATAGATATATATATATACATATACATATATATATATATATATATATATATATATATATATATATATATATATATATATTAACAACAGATTTGAATGCCGTTTGACACAAACAAATACTTACTGAGGAATTATACGTCCAGTGTTTTTGCCTGTTTCAATTCACATCGGCGCTGTTACAGAGTTTCATTGAGGCATTCACGATGACGTCATAACCAACTTGCTGGAACTAATCCGTGTACTTCCACTTATGTCAGAAATCACAATATTGGGGTGGCTTCAAATTCAAGTCAGTCAGTTTTGTCTTTTCAGAGCCGATGTGATATCTAAAAGTAACGATATGTCCTAGGTGGGGTTTGTAAATTTACTTTCGCTGTCGTTTCGTTGTTTCAGAACTCCGGAAATCTGCGCGTGTAACTTGAATGAAGTACTTCCGGGTCACGCCATATCCAGAACATAAGATATCCTGGCGTCGATCAAATAATTATAAACAATGGTTTTATGTACAGAAGATATAAGGATATGTATATGTATACAATTCAACACAAAACAAAAATAATTATAACGTCTCGCTAGTTCTTCTCGAGCTTTAACGCGTGAGAGTTCGTGATGTGATGGACACTTTGGGAGTGGGCTACGTTTGAGGGATTTGGTGGTGTCGAACTCGTGCTTTTGGCGTCGTTACTGTTGTCAGAGTCACTACCGTCGCTGTTTTTCCCGTTCGGGTTGTTATGCGTTTTCACGTGCTTCGCTAGATGGTCACTGCGCATGAAACGTTTGTTACAGACGGGACATGCGAAGCGCTTCTCTCCCGTGTGCGTGCGTAGGTGTCGCTGTAATTCGTCTGAGCGTGTGAACCTCTTTCCACAGAAGAGCCAGTTGCACACGAACGGTCTTTCTCCTGTGTGCCAGCGAAGATGAGCTTTCAGATGAGATGTCTTCCCGTAAACTTTTCCACAGCCCGGGATGTGACAGCTGTGAATGTTCTTTTTGCGCAGGTGTTCGCCAGCGGGGCCAAGGCGCTCCGCTTCTTGGCAGTTCGGGCAGTCGCAGTTCGCCCTTCCTGTGTACCGTCTCTGAGAACGAGGGCTGGGCAATGAGGGAAGCCCGGATCGTGACAAGAAAGGATTAATTCCACTCGACAGTTCGTTCTGTGAGGGCAGCATTGACTTGTACGTGTCCTGAAGTAGGTGTTGACTTGAGGGTAGAAATGGGCTTCCAGAGCCACCCAGCGCATGCGTAATAGAATAGTCCGCGCTGGGGTAATTCGACATCTGGGAATGAAGACTCCCAGCAGTTGTCGCTCCTGACACATCTGAGAGCCAGTTTCCGGCAGCCGCGGACCTGACGTCCCAGAATGCCGATGCCGCGGCTGCGCTGTTCATGCTTCCAGCCACTTCCGGTTTAATAGAGTGGAGGTGGGGACCCGTCATGGACGAAAAAGGCCATGACTCGTAGGCTACTCTGGAATACATGCTGCCCAGGGCTGCGTTACTAATGCTTCCTTCGCCTTGTACTTTCTGCAAAAACGCCGCCTGCGCTGGATCGGTCTGATGGACCGACGTCGGTCCAGAGGTAGACCTAAAAATGTCACTTGTGTAGCTGGAGGTGCAGGAAGGGTTAGTGTTTATGGAGGAATATGTTAGTCCCGAGTTCTGGAGTCCCTCTGAGGTGCTGAACGCCGACAGCGGCTGTGACGTCAGGGAGAGAGGGCACGGACCATTCATGGTGGACCCGGGTTTTCTCCAAGGATGAAATCCTTTGCCCACGGCGGCGTCGGCGAGCGGAGGCGGGCTCTTGCTGCTGATCTTGTTACATTGAGCAGCCAACATGGCTAAAGGTGTTCCGCCAAAGTGATGTTCCTGAAGCGACAGAGAGAGAGAGAAAAAAACATAGATTATTCATACGAACAAAAGTTTTACTGAGCTAAATAAAAACCAAACAAAGAGAACGAGACACTGTTCCTTCCTGCCTTCTATTCCTCCACCCATATGACCGCCATCCTACATTAAGTGGAAAATTCTTGAGCACGCCGTAAAACACCAATTCAAATCAATCACATGCAAATTATGCACTCCAGAAAACTGCAACTGTTGATTTAAGGTGAAGTTGGAATTCATTTCAAGAATATTATAATACGTCGTCATGAGGGAACAGATCAAATGACTATTAGACAAGGCTGTGAATGAAAGAAATAATGGGTGGGTGACAGGAAAACGAGTTACTGACACACACACAAATCTATATTAGTTAGTCCCATTGTCTTCTGGTTGGTAGAAAAAAAACTTGATGTGGAGAGAATAACATTCTAATGCAGCTATACATGGTACGAAAGGGTCGTCCATTTTTGGACGTGATAAACACAACAAAATAACAGGAACATTGTGTGTTTCAAATACGTAAAAATGAAAGATAACCACATTCCAACTGAAAAAATGTTGTTCCGAACAGTTTCAAAGGCGTCGGCGTCGCATAGATTATGATATCCGGAATTCCAATCAGAGAATATATTTACACATAAATGTTTATAACCATGATCAAATTCCGCATATGTCTTGTATTTGTATACTATAACACGCATGTCGGTTTGCCAGTCTTCAAAAGGATCTCCCTTTTAGCGCGGGTTTTACCTACGTCGACAACAAAGAGCAGGAATTCTAAGTCACTGACCCGTACTATTTTCCGGGCGTGGTGTTACATTTTCGGCAATTAGGCGAAGTGCCGGAATTTTTGCAACCCAGGAAAGAGGGAAACTTATTTCCAACATTGAGCGTGCACACTGAGGCGAACAGTGTACCAACTCAGAGATAAGATCTGGAGAAGATCATTATCACAGGTGATAAATCGGTCGGTTTATAACCTCGCCAATGACATCTTGTCACAACAACAACATGATATGACGTCAGTAGGAATTCATGCCAGTCACGTGACCTTCTATATGTGAGGCGTGGAGAGTTATCGAACTTCTAGTTACAAACACGGCGACTGACGCACTAATGTAGTTTGACCATGGCAGGTTGAAAAAAAACATGGTTACTTTTGTAAAATAGCGCCTCATATTTGTTATTTTCGAGGTTCTCTGAAAAATGCATAGGTGGGGGGGGGGGGGGGAGGGAAGACAAAATTACATGAAAGTGTGTAACTGTACGGAGGAATTGATACAGATTGAAGGGGTATGTCTTCAAAATTATCAAAAATTTAAAATTAAAATTTAAGGTAAATTCAATGATATTTACTGCTGATGACATGAAAAGGCACCTCGTGTACTTACATTGCATAACAAACAATGAAAAAGGTGGATCTTTTTACCAGATGTTTCAGGCAGAAGCAAATCATTTCTTCGAAGCGAAAAATGTCAAACAGTGACTGGTAAATTTTCTAAATTTTTCTGGATGTCTTGTCACTTGTAAAGAATGTGAAAGTTAAAAAAACTAGATGTATAATATACATTGGCAGCGCGCGCGTTGCCGGGTAACGAGCAACCAGGCGCGAGCGGTATAGCGCAGGCATATTCAGGAAGATATGTTGAAGGCAAGAAAAAGAGTCAAGGAGGGCTTGTGTTAGCATAAAATCCTCGCAAATAAAAATAGCGATAGAAGAAAGGAGAGCCAAGATATTAACTGAGTAAAGACCGAAACCTCACGCGAGCTGTCTATTCAGGACGTTATGTCTTTACAAAGCGCGGCCAAATATCTTTAGAAATCGTCAGAGGTAAAGAGGTTTTTAATGCTGTGGCTTTCTCCAAAAGAGGTGGTTCGGTTAAAAATAGTCCGAGTTAAAAACTTAGCACACCTGGGTGAAACGCTTGACTACTCCGTGTACGTTACAGCCCTGAGTCTGCACAGTTTTTATCTTTTGTATCGACGGGCGTTTCTTAAATGGACACGGCAGTATTTTAGGGTGAGGAGGTCATGGAAATGAAAGTGTATTTAAAAAAAAAGAAGGAGAAAGAAAGAAGAGAAGGAGTCTCTTTAACTACATATGTATCTAAAAAGGCGTGGGGAATTGAAGACCAAAGTAGATGTCACCCCTTTTAACACAACTACACAATCTGTTATTTAGTGATCTAATTCGTCAAAACACGAATGTATTACAACTTTGTGTGATAAACTGGAATGCGTTTGTTTACGTTCTGTGTGCCCTTAAGGCTGATATATCTGCACTCGTGTGTGGCCTTCCACTCTAAAATGGATTTTCTTTTTGAGGGTGTGGGAGGGGCAATGATAGAATTGCATTTGCTCAAGAGCAGTTTCCAGACGTTGTGATGAGCTGGGAAAATACTGCACGATGGGGTATTTTTACTTTATACAAAGAGCATGACAAATACTACTTGTTACATTTGAGACGTGTGTTGTTGGTTAACAAAGATTATTGGGCGGCACTCCTATACACTGCCGGATGGGACCATTTTTTTAGTTGTCAAAAACAAACCAATTTCCAAAGCCATATGGTTGTATATCCACAACTGAACATGGTGATGCTTGACGCCAATATCACATTAACATCTGCATTGATTTAAAAGCAACTTTGTTGCCAAATGTTGCAGATCTCAGAATATTTTATGATTCAGTTTAATTTTAAAAAGTTATAATTTCTCATTTGAATTAACTCCTTAAGTTTTACAGGGTGGAAACGTAAAACCTATTAAGTGTAATGCCCACTTGAATATATAGGCCTGTATAAAGAGAAATAGCCCGTGTTCATATAAATCTGGCATAGGCCTACTACGTGGTCAAGAAATCCCAAAACTGCGTTCTCTTCAAAACCACCGCAACTGTGTCTAAATAAAACGCCAGGTCAACAACGCCCTTTTCAAACCTAATTGATAAATTGTCATTGACAATAGGGAGTGTTTTAGCTGTAAAGACGTCCCATTTAGCAGAACGTGATCTCGCCAAAGACCGTGTGATTTAGACAGGGCAATAATATGACCAAGCTCACGTTTCCTTGGTTATATTTCATTCTCACAGTATCTCGCGCACTGCGAGAGAACCACGTTGTCTCTAACCTTTGGTGAGGTCTGACTCTAAAATGGCTGCCGATGACACTTCAAAGGAAATCAGTTTTCTCTTTTTCCATTTTAAAATGTACTTCATTTGTTCGAATAAAAAGAGCAACTATGCACGGTATGTGTGGTTAAATCGAATAAAAAGATAGTTCAACGGCTGTTTTGGCTGCTCTGCGACATTAGCTTTATGTCAACACCATATGTTCCCATAACTTCTCAACACGATCAAACAAATATGGCTTCATGAAAAAAACCTTGATTAAAAATCTCAGCACCAGACAACCACAATGCCAACCGTATTATATAAGAAATAGAATATAAGTAAAAAGACCTACTATACAGGATACACGTGGGAACTCTTGTCAACTCTGAGAAAGATTACAACTATACCATTGCAAAGAAAACTGTTTGTTTGGGAGAAAATCTTTTCTGTGCAAACTTCCTAGAGTAATTTCGTTATCCTTATCAATGCTGTAGGGGGCCTTGTTATGCGGCAGAGTTTTTCATAAGAACGCCTGTAACCGATCGGGAGATCGGGTAAGAGATAAAATATATATCGCCTGTGTTGTCTAATGAGGCATCCCAGATCTCGTGTAAATCCAGCGTGAGAAATCACAGAGCGTTGCCGAAAAAAAAAAAAATCCTGCTTGTAAAAAAGAGGCCAACCTTGGTACAAATTCGCTCCACAACAAAGGGGGCGCTGTGCAATCAACTCGCCGTGCGTGAACGGTAGGGTGACATTCTACACTATAAATCCAATACGGTGACAAGACCGGGAAGAATTGATCTGACTTCTGGTGAATAGTTCGCTGAGAGAGAGAGAGAAGAAAGAGCTATATTTCTGATCAAATCGCTGTATTGGGTTTCCTTGAAGTTGTTACACGCTGTATTTTACGACCATGTGAACCATATAGCGAAGTTCTATAACAAATGCATGCGTGCAGCGAATATCGTTTCAAGGAAATTGGCCCTCTTAATGCTGAATATAATACATGTATACAGGAAGTGAAAGGATCCAGCCTAAGTATCAATATGCGGAATTTTAAAGACCGATATTTTCTCAACAATATAGCCCAGTGATCATACATGCACTTTTTTCATTTTGATATCCCGTTTCATTGATAGGCTCTATGTATAATACCTCAGGAAAAGATGAACGCCGTGAGACAGAGGAGTTTACCGAATGCCAATAAACCTTTCGGCAACTTGAGTACCTGAGAAACGCATTTCATGATAAATTAGAAATATGTATATTCTACTCAAGTCGTTGTTCTACCTTCCTGGGAGAAAATATTTTTTGACCAGTTTGTAATTGGTTTATACGTTATAGTCGTGTGACTGAAAATTCTGGTGCATGGCCTGGGAAAAAGAAATCCGGAATGGAATATGGAGCTATATAATAAAGAAATAAAAAGGCATAATAACAGCATTCGTTACATTTACTCTAGCTCATTTTCAAATATATTTTTGCGCGTACTCGAGATAACATCGTATCAAATAAAACTATAATAAATCAAATACAATACTAGAATTAAATGACAAATGAGTAACATTTTGTAATACGAGGATACCGTGAGAATGCATTTAGTATTGTGGTCACGCACATTAAATATAAATTCTATTAAATATAAATTCTGTATTTTGTCAACTAACCTCTTAATTGCAGTGCAAAGGGTCTAAATTATATACATCGAGACAATCAAACATGCCAAACGAAACGTGAGCACTTATATATAGGTTAAAAATCGAATTTTAAGTTTTTTAAAACAGATTTGTTCATGTGACCGAAGAAAGCAAGCCACTCCAAACAATCAATAAAAGAAAAAAGAAGAATCAAATATTTTTTAAAAAATTGGAAATGCTATGACATAACAAATGTGCGAACATACCTGATAACAGCTTCTGTGCCATCAACGTTAAAGGGCTACTTAGAGATTTGTATCGGTGAGATCAAAGGCCTAGACACACCTGCCGTAGCGTAACAGACAAACAAGGGAAATGCTCTAGCGTCAGGTGTTCACCAAACTCCGTAGGGAGGATCACTGCGCATATTTTGTTCTTAACTTGTACCTTTTGTTATATACATACGCACATGACATGACCTTTACATGACCAATCTGCAACAGGTGATTTAATTAACTTTACCTATTATTTTACCTGTATGTGACTTATTTTGCCACCTACCCTACCCTTCCCTGACCCTGACCCCTAAGAATATGCTATTTTTGCTGCTTAACACACCTCCCCTCAACCTCACCCCGCTCTGGCTTGGTGCTACACACCCGCCTTTACCACAGTTGTGAGGTGTTAAAGAGATACAAATATAAATTGGCGAATAAAACATGGAACAAATGGGGCATTAATAGAAATCCAGCTATCGCACTCAATGCGTCACCCTTAATTACGATAACGTGTATAATGATAAGGACGTGTTAGTTCAAAATAAATTAACGCATGTGAGACGCTAATCTGTATATTTAGGGCGGGGTTTATGGCCAATCCTACCGGACGTCTCCCAAATTTTTAAAATTTGTTCTAATCTTTAATTTCTTGTAATCACAGGGTTTCATATTCGCCTTTAAATAGTTTTAACAGTCTTATAATCTTTCTACGCTAATACGCAGATCTGAAAAAGGTTGGGGTAATGTAACATCCATGGATTTATTATACCTGTTGCATGGTGGCCGTCAGTTTTACGGGTGGGGAAAACCGGAATGCTCGGATTAAGCCACTGACCATTGGCAAATTTTTGATGAAATTTCTCACAAGTGACATAAAGATATGCATAACATATTGATTGAAGACATGTGGTGTTCAACAGACGTTAGACTGCACGAATAGCCACACGAGCGCCATCTACTGCTTACTGTCGTCAAAGTCCGAGAACAGAGAAAGCAATATTTATTTATTTATCTATCTATTTTTTATTTTTATTTTTGATTGTTACATAATGCAATTAGTGGAATTTAAAGCCATAATTAGGTACGGCAATCCCTATTTCACCTGTATGATCAAGATAATGTTAAATGAAAATTAAAGATAAACATAGAAAGGGTTTCGTGAAAACGCATAAAAAAGAGCAAAAGCTATGTGGTTAAATACTAACTAAAACATTATTTACGCCTACGAATTAACATCGCAGTTGGTAATTACATTTTTGAATGAGGCATGCATAAAAGCATAAAAAATAATATGTTTCTTGGCTCTAGGTCTTAAAGTGAAATGGTATAATCCTTTTTAACGGAAACGACAAAGCAAACCAAAAATCTGTAAAAAAACACAACTTTCCATATACAGAGTAAAAATAATATTTAAAAAATGCTTTACCTGGATACATTAGTACGGCAATGCTGGGCGTTCGATGTGTTTATCTCTGCGTGTTTTTTTATGATCGGAGTGAATGAAAAAGAGACATGTCTTAAACACACCTAAGTGCTTGAGGCTAAATGTCAAAAGTCATCCAAGTGGACTTCACAATGGCAGAACGCGCCGTGACAAGAGCAATGGGAAATACCAAACCGATTGTCCCACACAGAGACAAGGACTTCACAAAACTCACTCGACAGCAAACACAGCGTGTGTTAAGTATTAGATCCGAACTACTTCAGGCCGCACGAACTTAAGGGTGCGTAAATGTTGATAGAACAGGTGTGTTACTACATAGCTATATACAGTGTTTGATTTCCTTCTGAAAAATGAGATACCATATATACCTGTAGGCTTATGGGCTATCTACACGTGGCATTTAATATGGTGGGTTAGACATCAGCCCCCAAATCCTGATTCAGTAAACAATGTATACATATTTTTAGGAGAAATGCATAGATGATATGGTCACTGATTTAGTGGCACCGGCACCGGCACCGGCACCGTCATTTTCATTATGTTCTTGCACACATTCAAATGTGAATTCGAATTCAAATGCGACTTTTCCAATGAAATACTTGTTGTGTGGGCACAGAACTTCTCTGCATTAAGACATTACTGTTGTACAAAGTTGCAAAGTTCACCCAGAATATATGAATGAAATGAAAATAAATGATTATGGCTTAACATCACATGGGCAATGTTTCAGCCATATATCGTACATAGTGAAAGTTGATCCAGAGTCTGCTCTATACTAGTGCCGATATATACACAGTCTGGCCACGTAGTAGAAGGCAGAGAAACAAAATAGTTCAGTCATAGAGACAAATAACTTTTAATACTGGATCCAAATGAAATTCAGAAAAATAAAATAACTCCATTTACCTGCATTTGAGATGATAAATTATGACCCAGGTGTGTTAACATGTCCATACGGATAAGTCAATATGGGGTTCCTTTCGCTATTTTGGATTATTGAATTGTTTGCCAAGTATACTATGTTGTGCAAAAAATCGATTAACACAAAGGTTAACAACTTCACAATAAAACTTCTTTTTTGTAAACCTGACGCCAGCTTTCTTTATCGTATAGTTCCAGGTTATTGTCAGTGCTGAATATTTATAGTTTTATATGGCAACC
The DNA here is from genome assembly GCF_032854445.1 of Liolophura sinensis. Taxonomy (NCBI): domain Eukaryota; kingdom Metazoa; phylum Mollusca; class Polyplacophora; order Chitonida; family Chitonidae; genus Liolophura; species Liolophura sinensis. Next base: position 24,541,844 of record NC_088298.1, read on the forward strand.
TCATTATCTCTCGTCCATACTGTTTTGATACCATGTGCTGTATCAGGAGTCTACTGGCTAACGGACATCGAGAGAAATGCGGAGAGGCACAGCAGATCGGCAGAATTACTGGAAGGTCATTTGTCGATTCCGTTTTCTAACCATAAATGGTAGATTGTGTTATTCAGGGGGAAAAACAGGAATAAAAGTGTATAGCCTGTTTTATTTTTTCTGGAAACAGTTATTCTTCATGCTGAAGTCAACTGGCCTATATATTCATTGATACATCACAATATCGATCGAAATCTTTTTTTAAAAGTTCTTGGAACTATGTACTTTAACGATATATTAGCAATAGCTGGAACTAAAATAAAAAAGTTTCCACAACCATGATTTTCAATATAATTATGCTGTCGCGTAAACAATCACGTGAATGTACGTCATAATGGCAGAAACTTGATGAGCTCAAAATATTTCAGATAGCTTCTAACGGCAAAAAAAAAAACAAAAAACAAAAAAAAATAATAATAATTACGTCAACTGTTAAAAAAAGGGGGGGGGATGTGCGCCAATTTTATGAGTGGATTTAATTTATGTTTATTGCTAAGCTAAATAAGACTTTATGACAGCAACACTTGAAACCATGGGCAAGGTATCGAACATGATCTTAGCAAATATTCCTATACCCACGGCTATCATTGGCTTCCCACAGCTATTCTATACAAATCGTGTAGACTGGATCCCCATGTACCCGACTATGTGAATTGGAACAGTGTAGAAAAACACAATGGCATAACAATGAAACAGGATGAAATGAACACCGCTATATGATAACGTTAACAAGCCTACATTGTCGACGGAATCCGCGGATTCTATCAAACCTGTACAGACTATATTGATGTATGCTACACCACTCTGTTTTCGACAAAAAAATAGGAGATTTCGGAAAGGATATGCCAAAATCGATACATATTCATATTGCACCATGTATATATGCAGCAACTGTGTTTCTTCAGTTGAAACGATGCATATTTAGGCATGTTTTCAAAGCGTGCATTTTGTTCCAAGAGCAATTTTAAACATAGAAATGTTATTCTTGAGTACGGGTTAAACCTTTCTTTTAAACATTTATGGCTGAACCGTAAAACTTCCTGCAAATATACTTTAATTCTACTAGCATATCCGTGAGTGTTTTTAGTCACATGCATGAAGTATCACTATGTATCTGTTGGTGTAGTTATTAAAACTAAGTTGACAAAGTGTATATATGGTCAATATACGTGCAGTTCTGCCCAAATTATCCCTATTTCAACAATGGTCATTTTGTTTTTCTGTTTTCTTGGACGCACAATATCACACATCAGTCTGCCACAGCAAACTAACTTGTTCTTCGCTGCATCATTTATTCGCCAGAAAAATCATCCATGTTTTTGCGATAATACTTTTGCCGCAACCGCACAAAGGGAACACTGAAGTAAGAGATACTATATCTGCGCGTGACAGTACTTCAAGAGATACGCCCTAATTCCCTAGGCCTCAAGACTCGTGCCGCGAGATGTTGCGGGGACGAGCACGTGGATAGGCATGAATATACACTATCGCACAAAATAATATATAGACACCAGGTGAAAAGTACTTTCAGTTAGATGACGCTATATTTAGCGTGCTGTGTAGACTACCTTTACTTAACTTAACTTTGATTTAAGTGACTGTATAAGGAAATTTTACTTTAATGAAGTTCGTGGCTTGTATATGCATATTGTGTAGCATAGAGGAGGTTACTGTTGTACAGAGAGAATTTACCCAACCTTTACTTCACGTAAACTATATCTTTGTATATATACGTGTTAGTATATATAACATATATTCATCTGCTGAATAAATCACTTTTACTTCAGTCAAGTTATATAGTGAAATAAATGTATACATTGTAGTAGAATGTAGCTAAATGATGAATACATTGTATTTATACTTCACTTAAACACCTATGCATACATTTTAGTTATAAAACAGTATAACATTGTCACAAGTTGTATAAAATACATTTACTGCACCAAAGCTATATGGTTTTGCCTATAAACTGTTTGCATAAAAGCACTTTTAGTTCATTCAAGAAGAATGGTATTCTTGCTTTAAGGTAATTCGTAAGGGTTAGCCAAAGTTGTACTAGTAATTTTCGTTCACTCTTGAAACCTGGCTTAGCATATGCACTAAACTGATTCATTTATCTGATTGGTGTCTTACGCCCTCTTCAGGTATATATCACTAATATGACGGTGACCAGCACCATGTGCAGTATAGTATAACATTCACAGAGATTGTGTAGTGTAATTATTTTCAGCTCACTCATGGTATAGAATATCGGCTACCAGATCAGGGCCATTGGTTATAATGGGTACTTGTAGTTCACTGAAGCAGTATGGTGAAGTATATATAAGCTATATAGTAAAACATATGCCTGGCCTTCTTTTACTTCACGTCCTTTTACACAAATATAAGGCTATTAGGAAATAACAAATTTTTTTTAAATATCGAATTTTTTTAGATGAAAAAGTTTTTTAAAAGACACCCTATGTAATGCAAACATGTACAGGACATCATTTCATACACGTGTTCTTCATATTGTAGGTCTGTAAGGTACATGCATATAAAACATTTCTAGAAACCAGAAAACACAGAAGTTAAAGAAAAAAAAAGAGAAAATGTTTGAAATAAAATTAACATACCTCTAACATAACTGATGCGGCCATCCACAGTAAGATCAGCTGACGTCACACACTATAAACGTAAGCAGTTAAAAAAATAACCTGAGATAGTGGCGTTCACATGCGATTCACCGTGACACTAGGTTAACGCGTCGGGGCTGTGATGTGACAGTTGTAGGGGTTGAGCCAGCAGGGATATGGTACGTACTTGGGTCCGGTAAGGGCCTGTAGTCATGGATCCAGTCACACAGCGCCTGTGTGCGAACCAAATCTTAAGTACGGCTCACGAACGGTAATATAGATCTAGGGATTGTCAGCTCCCACATCTAGGTGGTGGCTTCAAGTAGAGCGTATGTATATCCAACGACACTCAGCCAGCAACGTGCGCGTGTTAAAACGTCTTCTTTACTCTGACCGTCACACGGGCCCTTCTTAAGGTACAGTGACGCTGAAGAGCTGATACGGTGCTAACAAAACTGCCTGACACGCCCCTGCGCGTCCCAGTGGTCACACCCAGTGCCCTGTAAGGAGTCTCAGCCCTTTTTCTACCGGACCAATCCGAGGGGGTAATTATACGCTGATTGATTGTCGAGCCAGTTCTGCGATACTGTCCCGTGCTGTCTTAGAAACATGCAGTCTGCGGAGAGAGAGTGAGTGAGGGAGGTGTCGGGTAAACCGATCGGCTATCCGTTCTGTTATAAGACGGAACGGGCCACAGACGGGCTTATATGGGGCGTTACAGCCGCGTATTATTATATTATTATTAATAATACATGGATGGTCACAAAAAAATCCCCTCCCCCTCGCGATCTTGTCCCGCATGCGGAAAGAGCGCCCCCTCTGTCCCACACACACCTGACGTCGACACGGCATCAGTAGACCTAAAGACAAGGGCGTGAAGTTATCTGACGACCCCCACGTGCTACCGTATCTTCCCTTCACCCCGCCCAGCTGCCTCCCACCCTCCTCCACTTACACGGAGATAATACCAGTGTTTGGTGAACTTCGAACGGATAATAATACGCCTTCAAATCTCACCGCGAAGAAAGACCAGGCTGTTTTGTATTTCACTCTATAATACTTATCTCACCTGTTTCAGGCTCCAAAAACATTTCTCGCTTTAAAAATAAAAGTTAGTCATTAAGAGAAGTGTTTGCATAATAGTACGCCCCAATCAAACAGGGCGATGATTTGTTTTACTGTTTTCAGCGATACGTGAAAAACGAAACCGTTTGTACAAATATAATCTCTGGAAAAATTCAGAAACACCGGGCAACAATCTATCATACACAGAACTCATGAAAAACAATAGGCTGGGGTTAAATCAGTTAAGCTGATCTCCAGATCGAGATATTGTGTTAATGACTGTAATTTGATGAAGCCTGTTATTTATGAGTAGTATCGTTTTCTACAGTTGTAAAGATATATTATAATTAAGTAAATGATACAAAATATACATTGTCTATAGAATTTTTTAAACTTTTAAATATACGTGGTATTATAATTATGATACATCTTCACACGTTATGTGTACAACGTTGAAAAAGTCAGAAAAAAACGGAAAATAGGCATCGGTATGTAGGCCTATATTTACAACACTGAGGACACTCCTTATATATACAATCTATATATCAAAAGCAACCGATGTAGAACAGGAAACATTGTGTACACATTGATCAACGTACAGGCAGGATGGTTCTGTATTGGTTATTCATGTACTTTGATACATTCTTTATAGAATCTACGATCTGAAAGAAGAGCAACATAGGCCATATAGGCAACATTGTTTATATATATTCCGTGGTAAAGGCAATATAGTTCTGTATTGTTCATACTTTGTTACATTCTTTATACAACCTGTGTGAAAAGAGAAACCAACAGGCAGCATTGTTTACACATTTATAACAGTGTTAAAGTATATTCTGTGTTATAGCCATTCATTGTGTACAGTTGTGTAGATACAACCGCAAAACGTTACAGACAATTTATGGAAGTGTATATACGTGTACAAGAGATGAGGCCTTACTTAATCCTAATCACTCTGAAGAAATTATAGAAAATAAAGCATGTTTATACAAACTCGACTTGGAACTGTAGGTGTTATATGTATACTAGATATATGATATTACGGAGGCAGTTTTTTTAACAGTTATGTGCAAATGGTCATGGTATTAATCTGTTTTGCCATACAGACATATACTTAGAAATACACTGTTGTATATACACAAGTAGCAGTTTGCTGAGTATCGTTATATCGTTACCAGAATTGTTAAAGATACCTATATGTTAGCAGCGATGTGCAGAGGTGAAGTGGGAGACAGTCTATGAGAATGTGTACAGGTAATTCTGAATAAAACTGATTTTGAAAACAACTCCTGTTTAAAATAACGGTTAATGTGTATAAGTACACTGCTTCAGACTGTTAAAACAAACATACTTTTTACGTGTCACATATTTATATTTACCAGTAAATAAAAACGACATTGTCAACAGAAGTAAAGAAGAAAAATAAATACGCCATAATCAGCTGAGATTCGCACTTAATAAGATATTCTATGAATATAAAGGGAGATAAAACAAATCTGAATCACTGCAGTTATGTGTGTAGTGACATGCATTTCGTGCACGGTTATATATAAGGCTACACAATATAACATTACATGTCCGTTTTTATATAAGTTTGCATGCTATCCCTGCAATGACATATCGTATGAGTAGATTAATTTCTATCAAGCCAAGTTCGAAACAAAATAAATATGAACAAAATGCAACTAAATATAGTGAAACACGGTTTCCACTGAAGCAAGAAGACTTTATTGTTTATTTATCTGGTTGGTGTTTTACGCCGTACTCAAGAATATTTCACTTACACGACGGTGGCCAACATTACGGTTGCAGTAAAGGAAGAATTCTATTAATAATAATTAATGGTTTATTTTCAAAGCATGAAAGAACAATGAATTCTCGTTTATACGAACAGTCTATGTATCGAATCCCAACTATGGCAATTAACATAAAACTATGATATGGAATTTATTTATTTAATTGGAGTTTTACGCCGTGCTCAAGAGTATTTTACTTAAACGACGACGGTCAGCAAAATGGCGGGAGGAAACCGGGCATGTGAAACCCAAGACCATCCGCAGGTTGCTGGAAGGCTTCCTTGAGAACAAAATATCCTTAATCGTAGTAATTCACTGCTATATGTATACTGCTATTATTTTATACACGTTGTAATATACGCCAGTCGTAAAACGCTTCTAACAAAAGTTCACTCTGCTTAATTCCATGTATAAAGTCAACGAGGTTCAATTTCAAATGTGACAAACCCCATGACATGATAAATAAATAAAATATATGAGAACAAAATGAAAACGTGTAAGGCATAAAATACATATGTATTTGATACCCCAGATACAACATAACCTGAATACATTTCCAGGACAATCAAAATATATTTTACAATATTTCCAGTTCGATTTGGTTATATATGCGTTTTTGTGTTAACTTTATCATGCAACGTCAGCAATTCTGTTAAATCGGGTTAAGTGTAAGGTATATATGTATTCATTTTTGTTTTCATTTGCTTGGGTAACAGTTTCACGCGTCTTATTAAATACTGTTGTACTTGTATCAGGACAGGATACAAATATCCATATCTGTCAAAAGTGTTTGCATGCACATACACGTATTATCGCGATATAGAAATATGATATAGTGGTATTTACTGGCAATATTAATGTTACGCCTTATGTAATTGGGTGTGAGATATCAGATGACCTGTTGTATAAACACGGACCCACGGAGGCACCCACAAATTCGTCCCCGTGGGTCGAGGGAGAAATTGAACGGGAATGGGCTATCAAATGACTCATTATTTGTAGCTGTCTTGTCAGAACGCGTGAGTTATTCACAGTTTTCGGATAGTATCGCGAAAATTAAGTGCGATAATTTAATTGCCAAGAGCGATAATCGGTCGATCGGACGAAGGCAATCTTCTCATCCAGCCGCGACTGAGAGATTTGACTTCCTCGGTGAAGCTCCTCGAAAGAGTACGTGAGATCAGCGCTACTGACTCCGCCCGCGCTGAATCCGCCTGGCCGGGCGGAAGGCACGTCCGAACGCGTCCGACTCACTCCGGAGAGGAAAGAAAATTTATAAGGAATTTACGAAGACAAAACGAGTCCAGTGACGGTCGTGCTAGGGTGCTGGGTAAGGGGTAGAGTGCTACTCTGGTGTCTGCACGTCAGGCATGGCAGCTAATTTCCACAGCAGACAAAATATTCAAGATTTTTTCTTTTCTTTCTTAAATCAAAATGGTTGTCTCCTAAAAGCTAAACCTGTATCACCCATGAACTAAATAGGGCTATATAAAAGTAGATACAAAAGAAGACTGTCATGAGTAGGCCTATTCACTAAAAAAAAATAATCTGTTAAATTTAACAGAAAGCCTGTTATCCGAGTGATGCTAGAATGTATTCTGTTATTGCACCGGATTATTCTGTTAAATATAACAGACATATTCTATTAATTCAACATATTAAAGCATTTTATGAGACTAACAGGATTTTATATTGAATATGACAAAATAGTATGTTATAATAACTTAATACATTCTAGCATCACTCACATAACATACTCTTTGTTGAATTTAACACATTAATTTATTTTAGTGTGCTAATGAAACTTATCGCTTTCCTCATTCATTTCGTTCGCCTCATTTTGCTGTCTGTCATTTCACGCTCACACGTCCAAGCAGGGCCCTTGGCATGAGAAAGGAACCGTGGTCGTTCAGTTGTAATCTTTTCTTAGCTGATTCTCATTTTATACCCAAATAAGTTTTCATGGACGAAAAAAAAAAGAGCAGCTGACATCTGATGTTAACAGACGTAACTTGTTCAGCTTCATACAAACCCAAAACTGGACTATTAAGGGTTTGTATGAAGCTGAACAAGTTACGTCTGTTAACATCAGATGTCAGCTGCTCTTTTTTTTTTCGTCCATGAAAACTTATTTGGGTATAAAATGAGAATCAGCTAAGAAAAGATTACAACTGAACGACCACGGTTCCTTTCTCATGCCAAGGGCCCTTCAACACCTGTATCAGATTTTCAATTCCATGATTGTGTGTATTATATATAAGATGACAATTGTATTCAGGTGTGACAAAACTTTTACTGATTTTTTTAAGCAAACAGTCCAAATAAACTTTGCTGTTCTCTTCAGTACAAATAGATGTTACTCGTTAAATAGGCGCGCTGAGTCAAAAATGTCAAGATCTTTTTACCTATATAATAAAGCAAGAATACTACTAAAGTTTAGTGATTACTTCAAAAAAGCCGAGTGTTTGTATAAATGTATAAAAATTCGTTTTCTGATACAGATGCAGCAAATCTGAACGTGTTTACTGAACGTGTTTTTGATTATTTCTTTCATTGTATTTGTGTTTGTGGGCTCGTTGGGCAAATATTGAATAAGCGGAGATAATAATGGTCGAAGTTCTTTTTAAAATTGTTAAAACAAAATTTAGTTGGGTGTGTGGAGTCATGTATATCTCTTTACGAAGAATGTATCTGTATGTATGCTTGGGGTTTAATATCTCTTTAGGAAAAAGGCCTGTTGGAAAATAAATATAGGGGATTAGTGGTTACAAGTATTAGATGTTTCCTAACAAGCACGAGACTGGCCTTTGATAAACCTGTGCAGATAACAAGGCGCAAGTCAAAATGACTTGACAAGTACTCCCAAGTATATACATCTTTTAAACGGCTCTTTTAAACGGCACGCCATGCGAGCGGCGGGCTATCTAGTAGGCCTACAAAAACATATGCACCAAACGTCTACAAGTGCCCTACTAGAAACACTACCTTGCCACTCTGCGTGTATATACACACACATAAGAGTTGAATTAGACCATGGACAAGGTGTATAGGGGTGACTGAACCCCTATACGTATGTACATACAGGCAATGTTCAAAGAATAGGCTGGGTTGATCGGTTTTAGATAATAGCGGAGGTAACAGAAGGCCTCTTTGACTCAGCCCTTCCCTGAGTTTTTGTCCTCTACCACCAGACAATCACTGGCCGTACTTAAAATGAATAGCAAAACCTGTCCAGGGTTTTACGATTGGGACTGCCCACAGCAAACTGTTTCGCGTGGAAGTGGGTGTTCTGACAGACATCACGATTCATGGATATGTGAGATTTGTAGAGGCTCAGACACCCCAGCAATACGATGTGCAAGACAATACAAATTTTCTGCTCTTCGTAGCTGTTTTGGTTGTGTTATGTAGTGCCTGATATGTTTCGTCCGCACACTTGTTAGGTCTTTTAAATGGTCTACTACGGACTACTACGGCCTACTGATGGACGCATTCAGATTTCATGCGAACAATTTACAGTTGGTTATAAAACGGAACAGACATCAATGTATCAAAAAGTCATACACGTACACATTCATCGTAAAATTTGTCATCATCAGTTCTCCTGATGATGGCAAGATTAAGTGCCGAAGTATTGAGTTAAAATGAGTTTTTCGTTTTTCAGAGTTACACTCCTCGTGCATTTCATCAAAGAATAGGTCGATGTACGAGTGTTAACTTCCACTAAGAGTGAAGTAATTATAAGTATACCATAGGAGCGTTTTTACGTAAAACAAAAAAATTGTTTTACTTTTAGGATGACTTATGAATTAACGTTGACCATCACCCAATTTTAAAAATGTATATCACATAAGCAGAACTCTGCGAAGTAACAAAATGCGCAGATGTTTTGGGTCAGACCAAGTTTTTCGTTTTATCTTGCGGTTAATGTTTTTTTTGCAATGATGGACGACTCATGGCAATCACGATCCAGCCAGGTTACTAGGCTGTTATTTTTCACGCAATTGTAGAAAATTAAAACAAATTGCTGGAAATAAGTTTTCTCCCTAGTTTGCCACGATACTCTCTCGCTTTATTGCGCGCTTGGCGCTTGCGTCTGCCACAGATAAATCCGCAGCGGTGAAGAAAATTGGCAGAAATCTGTTCCGCATTTATCAAAAATAATTTCATAACTCGGACTGTAACACGATTCGGAAACATGGACTTTTAATGTCTTCTTGGATTGATGTTTTTTACATCGTGTTACAGTCTCTGGCTAATGAAACGGAAAAGGAAACAGACGTGGCGTGTTTTAATTATGGGAATGGCCAGAAGCCCTCGCAAGCCAATCGGCCATTCCCAGCCTTGTCTCGGTGAATATGGCGTTGGAGAGTTTGAGAGGCCCAGACATACAGAATTGTTCAACCCTGTTAAAGCAAAATGTCAACTTTTTATAGGTTTATATTTGAAATCGATAATACATCTATCTTGAAGCGGCCTATGCTTGCCGTGATGTAGTGTACATTTCGAAACCAGCAGAGTTATGTTAACGATACCATATATACCATTACTAAGGTTCACAGAAAGAATAATTTGTGACTTGAAAGACAGAAAAGATGTACTCTCTGAAGACGGCTATTTACAAGGACGTGTGTCAGTAGTGCACAAAGTGTGTACATCATGGTGAATGTGTTATACAAATCACACAGTTTGTCTTTCGACGGTACACACAATTAGGCGGGTGTGTATTTTTAACACAATACAACAATAGTAAACCATTTGTTTACAGTTACTGTAGAGAGTTTCTTTAGAGAGCAGAAGATTTTTACAGCACAGCGTAAAACTCGCAATTATCCGTTTATTCTCTGAAAGAAAGTCAATTTACATACTTGACAAAGTAATATATCTATATACCTATGTATGTGCTGCCTTCAATGTGTTTTCTACATTCACTGCTGACTGCATGTTCACTGAAGGTTTAAATAAGTGGTTGACTCATCCTAAACTGACTGTTTGATTGATTACATATCTGATCAATCAAGCTGAAATGTGGACACATAATTTTAACACCCATAAGTCTCTGTAACAATGAAATATGTATCATAACTGAAAAATGGATAAAAGCACGTGCCAGGCCTATATCTAATAAATTAATTTTTTAGAAATTATAAAAATCGCAAACAAAAAAATCCATTCGAGAGGCTGCCGAGTATGAAAGCCTGTTGTCTATAAATAAAAGGTATGCACTTCAACACAACAAAGAAGAGTTTGAAAATAAGGATGGAGAAAGGACGGAAATCTATTTCGAAACGTGAACGCCCATAATACAATTATTAATCCACGCATAAGTAATGCTATATATATATTGTTAGTATTTATAAAGTAAAAAAGACCATTGCACACTCTGAAAATTGACGGCTGTCTCTTTATACGAAACATCGGCTCGATCTTTCTCGTAAATTTGGCTTAAATTTGTTTTCACCGATCCGGAAAACTTCATAAAAATTCGGGCGGTTACGACGACCAAAGGATTTAAGTTTTCGGAGCAGTCAATAAAGAGTTCTGAAAAGCGAATTCATCGGTGCAGAAAATCTGGAGGCAGTTGTCCTCAGCAGGGGTTTCAGCTGTTCAGCTGTCCCTGTTATTGTCTCGGTTTAAATTGACCGCCATTTCAATAGGTATGACCTCCGAAGAGCGACTAACAGGAAGATGTCGCGGAATTTGACGAATCCCCGTGAGACAAACAACAATCACCTTGTCCGGATAGCGTTTTTTTTTTTCTTTTTTTTTTTTTTTTTTGACGATCTGGCAAAGTTTGTTGGTCTTAATATGAAATGAATAAATTTCGCTGAAAACATCCAAACATGCGAGTGACGGCTTAAAACCACAACAAGGAGTTGCTGCATCACCGCGGCTGTAGGCATACCAAGAAGCCCGCTGAACTGCGACCGCTATCTCTCCCCCCCCCCCACCAAACCTCCCCAATATCAGCCACCATCCACCGTCCAACTCCCACAAACACACCCTCTCATAGGCCTACTTCCCCTTCCCCCTGAATTATCCAGGGGGTAAAGATTAAGGACAACCCAATGGCACACCGAAATCCACCACGATCGGTGTGAAACTGCCTAGGGAAAAGCGATTATAACACCTTTATGTGTGACCCTCGGGCCGGTACCCTTAAGAAGCTGCGGGATGCCCTCGTCTGCCATGCTGCACCCACTAAGTGTTGAGCCTCCACCAGGGCGGGACGTTTTTTGCAGATAACACGGGTATTATGACTGTAACAAGCTTTTACGCAATGGCTATTGTTCGCGGAGATAAGATTTACCTTAAAGTGTCCACGAAGACACTCATTGTAAAAATCACCTGTAGAGACAACAAGTCCTTCAACGGCTATTCCCCAGCGTTACCCTCAAAACATCCGTGTCAGAGTTAATTCTATACGCTTTTTTGTACCAACCCTTATTTTTCGTCAACAAACAACGTGTGAAAATCCTTGACACTAATATTTTTCATAACAAAATCACAATTATCTAGACAGATTACCACAACACTTGTGAATGAAAATTATGGCGCCTGTAGATCCCCATGCCTACAGGGAAGACTTACTGTAGGAAAAATGAAGTCCCTGGTTTCTCGTGCCAAGCTTAAGACTTGCGGATAAATGCGCGTAGAACAATTAAACAGCCATTCATTTTGCTTTGTCTTTTGTAAGTCTTCTGGAATATAAGTCATGTCAAACTGGAATTAGTGATAAAAAATGACATTACTGATAAGAACGACGCCTTCAGAAAAAATCTTTTTAAAGCTTTATTACAAACTATCATGTATAGTTTACCTAATGCATCGACTGATATTTCCTTATCAGATTATTGCAACTTGAAATTAAACAAATGTTTGACATCCAGCTTGAATAAAGAAAGCTTATGGCTGTATTGTATAATATTGTACAAGCCTGTTGTGACTGCACAGAGATGATTTAACCCAGAAAGAGAGAGGAGAAAGAAAGAGGCCTTTTTTCTGAGTAATAAATATATTTCCAAAGAAGTTATGCATAGATATTTTCCATTATCTAAAACAAAGTGAATGTGACACACTATTTTACGGAAGAGGAAATTAAGTAGCATTGAGACAGGAATTAAACTTTAGTTTACTTCACAAATTTAAAAGTTTTTCAACGATTTTGACCTGAACTAGCATATAGTCACAAAAAAGACCTGACACCTATTCCACAAAGACATTTCTGACTTGAAACGATTTTAGGACATAATTTTTAGGTAGGACAAATGTATTAAACTGTTAACTGTCAGAACCAAAAAGTAAGCACTGTGACGAGGTTTTAAATAAGCCGTGCAGAAATGGCTCCGTTGAATTGGCCTCAGATGCATCGGGTTTTCCTGCCCTTAATTCCAAGATACACATTACCCTATAACGCCACTGACAGTATATATGGACAAAGCAATAAAAGAGTACAGGTAAAAAAAATGAAAACAAAAAATAAAAGATGAAATTTTTGTGGGGAAATTAGTCTCAATTAATAGGACTGAATGTACGTGTATATGCCCAGTTTCTATACGTGAAACTGTCCACGTATGTGTAATGAACGCTTCAGTTACGCAATTTGTAAACGGATAGGGCATGCGTGCGTTCCCAGAGTAGCTTGATGCCATGACTTTGTGTCGCCCAAGGGTGAAATGCACTTCCGTTAAAGTTTTCAAGAAATTACACAGCCTATGAGCGATCTTTCTGAGATACTAGCTGCCATTTGGGCGACAGCAGAGGGCACTCTAATGCTAATGAACCGCAATGTTAGATTTAACTAGAATTCTTTTGTCGCCTCCCCTGTTGGGGCGGATGGCAATGGAAAAGAGGGGCGTATATAGAAGTATTTTTCTTCAGGCACCTTTTGTCAACGTCTTGCATCAGATCTAACACAAAGCTGCCGTGATGAATCCAAGAAAAGAAAGCCCAAAAGAAGACTTAAGTCAGGAACAGCTTGGATATCTGGCAGATGTCACTCTCTTATAAAATCTGATATGGATGAAAGATAGCGATAGGACGTCTTAACGTCTCTTTCAAGAAAAGTCACATTGAAACCAGTTTTCACTGCTTATTGGTGTGAGGAAGACAATATTTCCATGTACGGCCCAAGTTTAAAAATAACGATTGTTTGTGTATATATTTACATGTACATTGTTGTAAAATCCAAAAAATGTAATGAAATGTGAAAAACATGACCTCTACTCAACGGTGTACATAACACGATTCACTGACAGTCTCTGTACAACTATAGGTGTATCACGCTTCCAAGAATTTCGTAACAGACAAAAGTTCAATTTGTCAAACCTGCAAGTCTTTGGTCAGATGTTTCTGACGTTTGTGTCAAATACTACATAACAGGGAGTGTAAAGCCAGATTCTTATAAATGTGAAAAATATCCATGCAAAAACTTTCTTTGCAGATAGCAAAGCAGTGAGAAAACTTTGCCGATGTACTGAGAATAATCGTGCAATGTCCGGTCAGATTGTTAACAGTTTGTCCTCGTGAATGCTGCATGGATACTTTTGGAGTTTATGGATTTCACAAATCCCGTGTCTCATGCATGCGTGGTTTAACAGGTATACCGTAGAACACTTCATTCTAATATATGCCCGTTTTTTTTTCTCTACTGCCTTTAAAAAATAAAAATGACAACCTTTTTTTGTTTTGTTTCAGCCCATTATGTGCTACTTTTACAAGATGTGTGAACCTGGAATAATAAAGCCTGTACTTCTCAATTATACATTATTTGAATCTCCCTAAATGATCAGGTTGATTCCTTCTACTAATAAAAGTTTACTTGGTATATGAATTATAACTGGAAAAAGTGTCTCAAGAGGCGATTCGCTACGATCCGGATTCGAACTCACAACCCCCTGTATTATGTAGGATGTAGTGACATTAGCACTTATGCTTGTTTTTGTTTTGTTTTTTTTCGTTTAAGTTGTATGGAAATGTTCAATATTGATCATAAGTATTCCAATATTAAATTTTATGGAGTTTAACCTTTGAAATGTAAATGATAATTTGGAGCATTTTAAAACCCAAATCAAAATTAGGTGAACATAGACATATAAATGTGGCCTCGTATGTAAAGCACCTGGCTTAAATATATAAAAGCACACAGATGTAGTGTATTTAATCCAAGGTATAACTTAAATTTTACAGCAAGATTAATGATGTTGGAAATATTGACTTGAAGTTCAAAAATACAAGTACGGGAAAATTTATTCGAAATAAAATGAAAAAAGACAAAAACAACCAAGATCCTTTATCTTTGTGATTTGGAATTTATGAGCACATTATTTCATATAGAGGACGAAAAACGCGTGTTCACTAAAAAACAAAAACTTCGGTAAGAGAAGAGAAAGAGAAGTAAAACAATACCGAATCAGAATTAAGTAGCTGGCAACTGCACCAAAACGCGCGCGTGTGCAATGTCGCGTCATCTTAGTTTTCACATGACACCGATAAAGGACGTAATTTATTTCCTGATGGGTGTACAGTGAAAGGACACTGGCCGTTATGGCATAGGCATTGGTATCGACTCGACGTCGGAGTCGCGTGCGTCTAAATCCACGACGTCCAGGGAGAACGTCTGGGAAATAATTTCAGCAGTCAGAACGTAATTATAGTTATTATAGAAACTAAGGCTCACAGCCGACGAATGACAAATCGACGGCTCCCAGAATTCGAAGGGAAACGAGTTCTTTTGAGCAATGACTCGACTCGTAGCCGAAATCTGTGACAAGTGAACTTATAGCCAAGCCCAGCGTTGATTATTGCGC
Source organism: Liolophura sinensis (assembly GCF_032854445.1). Lineage (NCBI taxonomy): Eukaryota > Metazoa > Mollusca > Polyplacophora > Chitonida > Chitonidae > Liolophura > Liolophura sinensis. Next base: position 24,557,219 of record NC_088298.1, read on the forward strand.
ATGTCCAGCGCCTTCACCTTGGCAAATCGTTATCCTTTGGCCAAGTTTTTGCTCGGCAAGCACTGAATGTTTCTTGAATCACATGATCTAATTGCTCAATAATTCTAAATCCTTGCAAACATGCCTTTTTGGCCAGTTTGTTTACAAATTTCCTTGGTGTTTTACACACCTTTTCATTTTCTTTCGCAACATTTTCTTAACAGTGTTTTCAAATAAAAAGAAGTGAATATATTCTGCGGTGTACAAAAAAGCACTGAGGTATATATATATATGGATATTTATATATGCAAATATTTAAAAAATGATCTTCATATTATATACCATTTATTTCATAACTTGTTGCACTACAGAATTTTCTAAAAACTAATTCTTTTACTTAATCGAATTCGATGAGGTTTATGTGCGGAGGAAGGCAACTGCCATCGCAAAGGCGCGAACGCATAACCAGGCCCAGTCTGTTGAGAATGTACTGATAAGAGACGCCGCTAGGTCATTCGTATTAACTGCGGGTGCCGGGTCAGCCCATTACCAGTGAGTTTGTGCGTTCGAATTCAGCTTTCGCTGCACGGCTTACCGTCTAAATGATAAGTAAGCTAAATATTTTACTTATTCGACTTCGATGAGGTTTATGGGTAGAGGAAGGCAACTGCCATCACAAAGACGCCAACGTATAACCAGGCCCGATTGAGATAGAGAGACGTGGATTTGAACCAGCGATCTCTCTGTCTATAGTTTTCATTGATCAACACATACTCGAACCTATTCATTCTCGCCTCGACATGGATGTAATATTGTCAATGTAGCGTTAAAGTATAGTCACTCAATTATTCACTCAAATACTTTTGAAGTGTGAATATAAATATAAAGGAGTGCATTTAAATATTCGCATCACACATATAAAAGATTTCAGAGCTTATCACTCATTCAGTTGGAATAGAAGTTATTTCATTGTATCAAAATAAATTTTTACGCAAATAGGCTATAAATTCAGAAATATTCGCACGTTTATTTACACAAAATGCGTCACAATGACTTCAAATCCAGTGATTCATAGACGGATCGAAACCAAGGTGAAGTAATCAAGTACTCCTTAACACATCCACAGTTATATCGATGGAGCGGATGGGAGTGGAGCAACGGAGAGGGTGGTGAGGGGTGGGGGAGTATATGGGACGGAGCGGGAGTGTGAGGGGATGGTCTCAGGGGCGGAGAGGGGAAGCACTAGGAGGCGGGGGAGGACCACGTTATTGCGGCCTTCAGTCGATAGCAATCAGTGAATGACAGAAACAGGGCGTTTTATCAGTACATTAGGATATTAGATTGGTATTATTGTATCGGCGCTGAATAACGGCAGTGCAAAATGATTAATTCAAATAAAGGCTGTCCACGCTGTCAACACATGGAGTCAATAGGTATATAATGGCTTACTGCAGAGCATTCACGCTACTTATAGGAGATAATTACATTAGGTTATTGTTTAGCATTATATGGGTTTACATCAAACAATTAACATACATGGGAGGATATTAAATGACATCTATGTAGGGATTTGTTTTTCTGATGATAATCTTGTGTATTTTTATGTACAAAACATATACAGTGAATTAAGGCGGAGTAAGCTGTCAACAGCAGGAAAAGCTACGTGAAAAGGATTGAAACAAGCTTTAAGACTGGTGTTGTTGTACTCTTTATTTTCCTTTCTTGATTTCATTGAGGGCATTTGGCACGTAAACGAAGACAACAAGTGGCTTGATATAGTGGATTGTCTTGCATAGTTGATTCTATAGGCTGATTGCGAATTATTGTCAGATTTTGTTAAGAGAAAGAAAAAAAATCCACAGGAAGAAATATCCGCCGAAATAATACATGCCAGTCTTGACAACACTTCAAGCCCACAAATATAGAAGGAAGCTATTCTTGTCTACTACGCATGATGCATTTTGAATTGCAAAGAGAAATTATTGCTTTACGCCAAAACGAACGTCCAGAACTGGGGCCGATTCCACAAGACGGTTCAAACTTAAGTCAAAATTTCAAACCTTGCCACAGTTCTTGGTACTGGAAATTGAAATTTAGCATTTATGTCTTAAGATATCACTGGTAAAAAAAACTTTAAGTCACAGGACCTAAGACTTAAGTCAAATCTGGCTTTGTAGAATCGGCCTCTGGTCTCGATATGATTATTTTGTTTATTTTGGTGTTGATTTGAAGAATGCATAAAACACAGCACAAAAAGCATAGAACCATAATAGACGGTAGGCCTCTTACTTTTTCTCGGTCGCTGTGAGATCAAGTCCAGCTCATGCTGGCTTCCTCTCCGGCCATATGTGGGAAGCAACCTGCGGATGGTCGTGGGTTTTCCCCGTGCTCTGCCCGGTTTCCTCCCACCATAATGCTGGCCGCCGTCGTATAAGTGAAATATTCTTGAGTACGGCGTAAAACAACTGATAATCACAGACATCAGCTAATATTGCCTCACTAACTATACATGTAAAACGCTCTGATATTTGTACTACCCCACTATAGTTGTTACCGCTCTGGTGTTTCCACACAGTTCCACCCAAAAGATGCACACGCACTAGAGTTGATCCACTAGGTGTAAAAGCTTTGATCTTTATACTACCTCACAAAATAATTGTACTCTCATGGACGTCAGAATTACCCACCACAACAGACGTATAAACGCATTGATGTTGGTACTTGTCCACCGCTGTAGTAAAAACACATTGATCTTTATCTGATTGGTGTTTTACGCCGTACTCAAGAACATTTCACTTATACGACGGCGGCCAGCATTATGGTGGGAGGAAACCGGTCAGAGCCCAGGGGAAACCTCAGGTTGTTGCCCCAGGCTGTTGCCGTCCACTTACGACTGGAGAGGAAGCCAGCATGAGCTGGCGTGCTAACTCCATGCCATCACCCCCCCCCCCCCAACCCATTGATCTTTGTACCTAACCACCAAATACTTACAAACGCACTGATGTTTATACGTCCCCACTAAAGACAGGTGTAAACACACTGGGGCTAATCATCTTAACAAACGTTTTATACCATTTCACCTGCTACCTGTAGATGTAAACATATGGATGATAGTGTGCAACTCATCGCTATCCAGTTTAAGTAAACTAGGCACGTGTAACTATAAAACAGGAGGCCTGCTGTCTTGTTTGCAATTTTCTGATTGATCACTTTAATTTTGAAACTCCCCTTTCAATAATTTGCTGTGAATGTACTGATAGCGGTAGCCGCTAGGTCATTCTTATTAACTGCTGGCGGCGGATCAGCCCTTCACCAGTGAGATAGTAAGTTCGAATCAAGCTTCCGCTGCATGGTTTTGGTCATTTACAATCTAAATGATTCTCAGGTGAATAAAAAATCAAGGCGTTTTTACCCGATTTTATTACCTTATCGGAAAAAATAAATACATACTCTGTACAGTTGGTTTTTGAGTCCCATAATCAAAGATAGTCCACAAAGTTTTCACGACATCACGAAGAATTTAAATATCAAGTTATCTAGTATTAATTCAATGCTTCATGTTCCCGACACATTGAGATTTACTCCGTTTGGGTTTATTATGATGGAATTTATTTTTTGTGCCTTTGCCAAGATTTATCTATTTAAAAATCGACACGTTAATAACTATGTTATTAAAGCGTTTTTTGCAAAGCATTTAGCTGCCAATTATGCTGTACAAATACTCTTGGCAAATGTGCGCCGTATGGCACAGAAAAAGAAACTATTTAATGGTGCTTATCGCACTAATAGATGTGGCCTATTATAAATGAAGACAAATTTATGGGCAAAATGTCCGTCATCGTGTCAAGAGATATAAATGTGTATTGTCGTCCGTTATATCGTCAATATATATTGTAATTCATCATCAGATAACCGAAGTAGATAACATAAAGGGGGTATACGACACGAGGACTCTTCACAAAACAGCCTAGATAAATATAACAAAGTAACCAAAACCCAGAATAGAACTTTTTCAAAAAGAGAGTAAAAAAACAAGGCTGTTTTTCACGGGAAGAAATAATGGTGAACATTATTGGACGACCCAGCCTCCTATTAAAAGGATCACACAGAATTTCGACACGTTAATGACGACTGCTGGGGGAAAATTCCCGCAGACCTGTCAGCCTTTGGATGAATTCTAACACCAGCGCGCCATGGGGTGCCATTTTTTATGGCGCGTAAATAGAGTGCTTGCGGCTACATATGTACCACGTGGAGTAACATAAAAAATGTGTGTTGGATTTGGAAAAGAGACGGAACTAATATGGTTGTGGTGATGTAGTTACCCTGTTCTGAAGTGACCCGTGACGGATTTAAAAGACAGCTGATATAAATCTTCACCTCACTCTGCTACATTCTATATGGTGTGCTTACAAAAGCAGCTGATGTGCATTTCTTTCAACTTGATATTTTGTCAGTGTCTGTGCGCATCTAGGCGTCCAGTTCCACATCGGTAAGCCACTCGTAGACCACGAAAGGGCTTTCCAAATCGATAATCGCAAGACCCATTTATAAACTATAGTAATACACCAGTTCGAAATGGAAAGTATAACAAACAATATACGAATAGAAAAAAAAGCTGATAAGAGGAAAGCAGTGAGTCGTTCTCGATGATGCAGTAAGTATGGCACCCAATTCAAATTTCAAACTCGATGTCTGTGCATCATTTCAAGGTCAAATAGAAATTTGAGTATCTCAGTCTGGTACAATTATATACTGGTTTATTAGTTTCATATGCTATATTTAAGTTCACCAGGTTTTGGGGACGTATACGTATCGTTTTGAATAAGCACGCCAAGTTATATGTATAAACAGTTGCAGTACAAGCCTAGTCGAGGAAAATATATTTGATTAACGACAACATATAAACTAAAATGGTTCGCTGATTAAATTGCAGAGCATTACTTTGGTCTTTCCAGCATCATTGAATCTGGTGGAAGAATTTTTATTTGTTCATCACTCTGTTCTAACTTCTTACTTTATTGTTCCCCTTGCAGAAGCCGGAGGAAACAACAGCACCTCGGCAGGTACCTGACAAACCTACTGCCTTAAAGCCGCAGACAAATCAGCTAGAGTTGGATTCGAACACGTGACCTCCCTGCCCATACATGGATAATGCCGCATGGCCAGCCAGGATCAATATTAATTTGTAAAATACTTTTAAAACCACGTATGAGGATGTTTTAAGTCAACATTATATGATAACTTTATCAGTTTTTGTGACAAAAAACGTCAGTACTAATTTAGTGTGACTATATATTAAATGTAAACACAGCATTCTGAGTAATGCTTGCCATTAACTTCACTGCGTTTTTTTACTTAATTCTGTAGAAGCCATCGTGGGCAGGGGTATGGGGAGAGGAAGGGGTGTACGTTGCTAGTTTTTATGCATTAACACGAACAGTTAGAATAAAACCCGAACTGAGGCAAACTGACATGGGACTGGATTTCACTGGTTACCGTTTGACAATTATTACACTGTCGTCGCTGTTCCGGCTTTACTCTCCACGTTGTACGTATTTTATAACTATTGTATACTGAGTGTTACCCTGATTTATACGTTACATAGATCAAATACCAATGAGATGCATAAAGATGGACACATGTCTTGAGAAGACATTCCAGAACATGCAATCACTGGATGCATAGACGCATAGCTCGTCATCTATGCTTATTAGATATTTAGAAACTGAACAGATTCACCAAAGTTGTAAAAGGCATGGGCTTAACTATGGTTAATTTCATCTATAAATAAATTAGACAAATATGCCTCACGCTCTGCAACTATGAATTTCAACAGCCAAGTATGTAATGGTATTATTGATAGCAATGAGTAAAGTCGTTAAGTCTATCAGAATTTTTTCCCCTCGATCTTGAGGAATTACGGGATTCCGTGTCGTTAAGTACTAGACGTATAAATAAATCCTGAGATTTTTTTTCGTCTTCGGCTGCTATAGTATGATCATGGAATCAATTCTTGGCGAGAAACTCTCGCAAAAGATTGAAAGACATTAAGGCAGTCTGAATCGTTAGTGGGGGAGAAGAGGAAAAATTGATAACTTACCAAAGTTATCCCGGTCGGATCTACGTGGTAGATCCTGGTCAGAAGGAAAACGGGCACACCGAAGCTGGGAAATGCCGTGACTGGGGACAGTTTGACAGACGAAGTCGGACGAAAAGTGAATATAGGTCCAAAAACCGCCCTGTTCAATCTTCACTAACAAGTGGTTTTCCGTGCGCCGTCTGTTGGCTTCGCAACTCCTGACCTGGGTTAAACGGCACTGGCGTTCTTGGCATTGGCGTTCTTCTTTGGCAATAGAGACTCCGGCTCGGTGATGACTGGAGATGTGGTTTGTCGGACAAAGATTCAGACACAGTCTAGTTTACAAGTCGAGAAACACTGGAGTAAGTTTCTAGAATCTGCACTCTTGGGAGAGTGTTGATTGTATAATTGAACCGTTTATGCTCGGGAGAGTCGGTTTCTAGATGCCTTTGTTCTGGTAGAAAACTGGTGAAGAACCTTCCAAGAATATTCTTCTGGGTTTCCACTTTAGTTTTTTTTTCTCTCTCGCACTCTCTTCCCAGCACGAGTTGACCTCAGAGTTATGTCCTTAAAGTCAAGCTATCATCCAGCTATAACCGCCTCTCTGGAGAGTTGAACCTATATTAAAACATATCAAACAGAAAAATGGGCTTATAAAGTTAAAACCCTTATAGGCAAGGAGATGTTGGGGTGGATGCTGGCGACATGGAGACAGACCCCGTCAGCTACTAGTATAGGGGGCCATCAATCTCTAGGGGTAGCGGATCGATCAGATAGCTTCATTAGCTTATACTCTGTCTCCTCAAGAACCGACTGATCATGGTTAAACATAGGCCTCGGGCCAACCCCACAATGAAAAATTACACGCGTTTCGGTGGAAGCAGTCGATAACACGACAGTGGGAGGCAGAAATTATATACTTGGCGAAGCAACGGGCTGGGTGAAAATCGCAGATAATCGCTTGCTTCTGGGAGAGAATTGACCGAGCTTTAGCGTTTGTCGAGTGGAAAACAGCGACCAAGAGAATAGGGTATAATTATCATTGGCCGATTTTTCAAACGTTTGATAATCATAAGCCATTTGAGCAATTTTCAGTAATTTCAAGTCATTCTGACGTCTTAATTTCATCATTTTCCGATAAGAGGTCTCGCGTTACAGACGAAAATCGCCTCCGAGAATGAGCTAAAGCTAAAAGCATCCGATGAAACTCCCTTTCGAAGTGTCCGATTCGAGAAGAAGTCCGCATCAGAATGCTTCGCGCATTAAAAGAGAAATACAGCAAGAAATGGTCTCCCGTATACAAATGTTCCAGCGAAGTTAATCCCGTTTCGGACAAGCAGAAAAGAAATCCTCTGTTAAAACGTCTCTGTTGCCCCTTTTTTCTGTTTTCATTTCATTAAAATTGAGACAATATCCCGAGCCTGTCGAGAAAATAGTGCACTAAATTACGGAACTTCCGAGCCGGTTCGTAAAAGGGCGCTTCAGGACGTGGATTTTGGACGGGAGATGGGGGCGTCAGATGGGTGTCTGCCGGATATACCCGAATCATCCGAACCACACGGACACACGGAACAAGGCCAGTTAGCCATGTCATCCGGATTTTTACGGGCTTCATGAAATTCAAATGTAATTCCTTTAAAGGCCCTTTTCCCCGGCCTGCCAACGACTCTTCAACGAATGGCACTTTTCGGGAAGCTGACATTTCATGGAGTCCTAAAGAGTTTTCATAGCTAGCTTAATAACCTATCCTTGACAATTTAAAATGTATTGGGTGCAATCAAGCTAAAAGCCTTCCCACTTAAGGCAGGCGAGTTTCAACCAAGGTTGGACATGACGAGAGTCTTTAGCCATCGACAACTCTCTAAAATCAGTTCCTCGGTGCAAGCTATTTGGAGAAAGAAACCTTTTGGGTTGATTCGCACAACGTATCGTGAAGCAATCGAAGCGAAAAGTCCGACATTCATATACCGCTCGTAGACCATGAAGGGGTGCTCCAAGTCGATTATCCCAAAAACCCATTTCCAAAACAACATATAACACATGTTCCCAGAGGAATATGCAAGAAACAACATGTAAAGAGTTAAATAAATATAAAAACTTGTAACATGTAAGAGATTAGTTCAAATACAAATATAGGTATCAACAAATATTTGATTGCAACTGTTCATAAAGCACCGAGTTGATGAAATAAACATAGATGCTTATACTATCTCAGATCAATATAGGCATTAGAAAGATAACTTTCTGGTTGATTTGTACAACGTTCTCTTGAACGCGTACATATATGTGTACAAGAAGCGAGTGATTTATTTCGCTCAGCATATAGTATTCAGAATTTTTATGAACAGTGAGGTAAAATTCACACTTTTCCAATATCATTGAATTCTGAAGACTTTGCAAACCTAAAACACTGTGTTGCATACAACCGATTGCAGATTTTCGTAACGCTTTACTTTATCTACCTAATTTTCAAATGCCTGGAGATATTTTTTTTCAATTGCGCATGTGTGACAGAAAGTCTGGAACTCAGAAAACAAGAGTAGGGAGGACAAGTCAAATAATACGCTATATTTGCTAGCCGTGCATATCAACCCTGACCTATTTTTCTTTGCCGTCCATTATTACAGGACAAGCAGGCACTTCCGCCCAACCACGCCTTTCAACCGCCCATCCCTTCGCACAGCCTCCTATTATTCTCATTTATAGGCATAATTTAGACCGACAATAACAACTATTTTGATTAAAATTAATTTCCACTGTTATTAGTTTTGTTATTAATGTTAATTTCAATTTTCTAAATTTTAAAATAATTCGTCATTTTTTAAAACCAAGTTCGACCGTGATTGCTTTCACGACCTTTCTTTGAAAAATCCGTTTCACATGTCAAATTGATATTTTCAAACTGACCACATGTCCACGTTAATGATTGTTAAATAAATTCTTGCGAATTTTATTATTTTTATGTCATACGTAAGATCTTCATTTATTAACATAAAGTCAGATAAAATATTAAAATGATGTAAAAATAGGCTTTTTTTAGTCTGGTCATAATCTATCATTTCTTTTCTTTCCATTTTTTACTCCATCTTATGCTTTCGGGTAAATATCCTATGATTCTTTGTGTATAGCATTTCAGCTTTTATACTCTCCAGTGGTACCCCATCAGCATTATTTGCTTATCTGGTTCTTTTTAATTTGACGGCGGCCAGCATTATGCTGGGAGAAAACGAGACAGAGCCAGGGACACCCACGACCATCTGCAGGTTGCTGCAGGCCTTCCCACCTACGCCCGGAGAGGAATCCAGCATGAGCAGGACCTGAACTCTAAGCATTCACATTGGTGAGAGGCTTCTAGGTCATTACGCTGCACTAGCACTCGAACCGCTAGGCCACAACTAGGTTTTCTGGTTCACTGACGAATCGTTGTCATGACGAATCTTTGTTGATTTAAAATCATTTCTGAGGTATCGCCGGTTGAATGAAAATAACAAAGTACCTGATTCTTTTAATTTTATGGACAGCAGGAATACTTAGTTTCTTTTTTTCACATGGTTAGTCCATCTAGCGAACAATATCTTCATATCATTATTTTCCCTTAAAACTGGGAGAGAAATGTAATTCTTTGCTTTTAACTTTACTAATGTCTGTCCTAAAAATTTGAAAAAATAGGGAAATTATTGGTCCATCAAATAATCGGTCCTTTACTACCTTAGCATGAATGAATTACCAGTGTGCAGATCAGCCCTATACATAAACACAAATCTGTGTTCATTAAAGTTTGAGATTGGTAAATATACATATGCACAACCTGTGTGCAGTAAAGTTTGAGATTGGTAAATATACATATACACAAATCTGTGTGCAGTAAAGTTTGAGACTGGTAAATATAAATATACACAAACCTGTGTGCAGTAAAGTTTGAGACTGGTAAATATAAATATACACAAACCTGTGTGCAGTAAAGTTTGAGATTGGTAAATATACATATACACAAATCTGTGTGCAGTAAAGTTTGAGATTGGTAAATACACGTTGCAAAACAATTAATTAATTAATCAATTAAAACATTTAACATGATTTCTGTGAGGACTGATTTTTTGACTGCGTATAAATGTTGTTTTAGCCAAGAGCTTACTTAAGAACTGCTTGGGTTAATGATTTATTTTATTTTATTGATTGGAGTTTTACGCCGTACTCAAGAATATTTCACTTATACGACGGAGGCCAGCATTATGGTGGGAGGAAACCGGACAGAGCCTGGCGGAAACCCAGGACCATCCGCAGCCTTACATTTCCACGAAAGACGAATGTTTGAAATGATCCCTCAGCGAGGGTTTTGATCAATAATCATTAAGGTGCATCAAACATGAGATAAAAAAAGAGAAATGTGCAGGGCACAATAATGTGAAAAATCTTCTGTCTAAAACAACATTTTGAATGTTGGTTTCCCGCTTACATTCAGATGGATACTCTGTACATTTGGTATTTGTAAGAACTCTCACAACTGTAAGAACCATTTTGTTTCCAGGAGCACAAACATATCTTATTGGCGCGAAACAGCGCAGTAAATTATAAAAGAAGTTTCCAAGAGGAAACTTATTAATAAGTCTGTCTCTTACATCTTGCCCATCTATATATACCTTGTCGTTTCTAAAAGGACAATATAGCTCGCGAAGAAAAGTAGTCTATACAATTATAAAATTTCAAAATTTTCACCGTGCATTTACAAACACAAGAAAAAAAAATATGTATATCAAAAGACGTGTGAACTTATTTCACACAGTATTTTATTTCATTTATTGGTCGTGAGTTTCCCACCTGTTCTGTCCGATGTCCTCCCACCAGATTGCTGGCCGCCGTCATATAAGTGAAATACTCTTGAGTACGGCGTAAAACACACACATCAGATAAATACATACATGTAAATAAGTATGTTATTTGCTGTTTTCTATTTAATTTATATTCAGGTCGAGCGTTTGTTCGCTTACCATTGACCACTTCCCAATCATTTTACTTCAAGGACGCACGAATATTATTTTTGTCTAAGCAGCGCAATAAATTATGATAAAAGTCACTTGGGAGAAAACTGACAAACATGTCTGTCTCGATCAGCATTAGTTCCTACCGCACCTCAAAGGCAAAACGCAAAAAGCCAATAATTCAAAACCCTATACCTCTTTCATCTTAAACCCGTTACATATACATACGTCCTCGTTTCCAAAACGACGCTAGCTTGTGAAGTGAACTCCAACAAGTCACCCAGTATTATAAAGCTATTCCTTTCCCTCACAGACAGACCTTCAAAGACTTTCGTATTATTTCCTTGACGTGTACTATCCGGTATATTTCCTTTTACTCTCGTCACCTTGTTGGACGGCCTATCATTTGTAAGCTAGACGGAGTTACTTACCCTTCAGCCACGCCCCTTTTCCACGCCACCTATAATTCAAACCAGACGGCGAAAATGGCGTCTCGTTTGCTGTCGCTTTCATGCTCAGCGAGTTAATCATTTTGCCTCGTTAGTCTATGATTAAGTCTCCAATCGTAGCTAGTCTTGGCTTACCATTAAACCCGCTCGGGCATGTATGCTAGTCTCTCGACATTTTACTCCACCTCCCCCCTCCCTCTTCCGCCCCGGCCCTCTCATGGGTTTCTCTGAAGTAGAACTACTACATTTTCCAAGCCAAAATCACCAGCGCGATTATTCCACTGATCTTTGGGTGATATATACTTATGCAACTTTTGGTGATGCATACTTTCGCAAAAATATACAGATCAAGAAATTTCGATAGCCCTTCAACTTCCATGAAGAAAGATCGATATATCGCTTTTGCTGAGAAACTTTTTATGAAATGATTATGTTTTGCTAACGTACACTTTATGAAATACATATATAAATATTCCCAATATTTTGTATTATTTTGCTACAGAGAAAAAAGTTAATATTTTATAACGACAAATAGAGTGGATCTCCAAAAAAGCCACAGCTGACCAGCTATATATTGATCAGCTTTATAGTTACGTATACAATACGGCTGCAAAATGGTTGGAAGCAAACGTCAACATACATGAATTGGGTCAAAATCATTGGCTATCACCTTAGGGCAAACCAGGAAATATTGAATAATAATCACATTAAATGCAAAATCGTGGCCATTAAACGGCAAAAAAAATATTTCAAACAGTAGAAAAATGATTTCAAGAATGGAAGATAAAACAAAAGTATTCAGATTTGATCAAACTTCATTCTAGTACAATTTAGTTATCTCTCAGATAATCTGTCTTGATAATTACGCGAACTAAGGTTGCCTGTAGAGGAATTTTCTATGCAGCCTTTTGTGAGACAATGAACAGACAACAGAGTGTACTATACCAACCAATTACATCACCACAATATTTTAAGATACCTGAAACATAGATTACGCTTAAAATATATTGCCACGTTTTGTGAACTTTTGGTAGCGATATGTGTATGTGCTAAAGTCTGCATATTACCATATTTCTCATGGGAAAAAGGAACTCTACCGCAGAGACAATAAAATGAAATGAAAGAAATTATGTATGAAGGAAAAATAATCAAGAATTTTAGTTTTCAAGTATATTTTACGTCCTTAATTAACCCCTCTGTTTTATGCATATTTCCCGCCAACGGTCGGAAATTTCCAAGAAAGAAGTCATTGATAAACTCAATGGAGACGTGAGACTAGCTTTCCTCCATACAGTGTTGTTTTAGCATTTCAGACAAAGAAAGCAAGCCGAGAAGCTATATAGGACACATCCTAAACTACAAATTAAAAGATTATAAAAAGCAAACGTTTTTTGTATCCTACGTTTCAAATGAAAAAAGTGAGGAAAACTGACGTGGAGGAATCGAATTCACGACCGTTTTGGTGAGAGTCTATCGTGGGGGAAAGTTTGATCGACTGTGACTGCGGCCAGTAGCGCAGTATGTAGGAGGACGGCGTTGTTATTGGTGCATTTTTGAAATGCGCATGTTTCAATGGCAGCAGTCATACTCTGTGTGTTAAAACGGTCCGACTTCTTTCTAAGCACATTTCACGATACAAACGGTGTAAATTCAAACCATAAAGGCTCATAAGTATATGTCTTCCAATAAATTAGGCAGTGCTTGTCGGTGAATCATAAGGCAATATGGTTTGTAAGTCCGACTGGCAAACCGTTCCGTCTTTCTACAAACCCTTGTCAAACTGTACATGCGTCACAGTTTCTGACAAGAAACGGGCAGATTTTCTTTCACGAACTGATAGTTAACACCGTATTCAACCCCTTTTCACTTACATGGTGGTGATCCGGTACAAGGGTGGGGGAGAACAAATTTTGATTCTACATACATTTAATGTAAAATCTACAATCCACTTTCAGGCCCTGGCTGGCCGAATGATCTATTGGGTTATACTCGAGTATCAAATGCCCTTGAAATCCATGAAATCGCGTGTACTCTTCAGGTTCTATCCGGTTTTCTCCAAGATGTATATGGCTTTTCTCCGGGCTCTATGGTTTCCTCCAGACTCTATGGTTTCCTCCAGACTCTATGGTTTCCTCCAGACTCTATGGCATTCCCAGGCTCTGTTGTTCCCTTCAGACTCTATGGTTTCCTCAACACTGTACGGTCTCCTCCAGAATCTGTATGGTTTCCCATAGGCAGTATTCGGTTTCCTCGAGGTTCTACACGGCTTCCTCACGAATCTACCTTGTTTCCTTCAGACTCCACCCGGTTTCTTCCACTCTGCTTCGTTACACCCCTGGGTTTCCTCCAGGGTCCCCCCCGGTTTAATTATATATTTCAAAAGACAAACTCTAAAATCTTTTACAAAATTATGTTCGTGAAATGATTTTTACTGACAAATAATGAATTGTATAGGATAAGGTGAACTTAAAAGGTGTACCTTTTAGAATTACCTTTTATTGCATTTCTTAATTTACTGATTGGGAAATAATAAATGTTCTAAAAAGTATTATTTTAAGTAGTGTTTCACGCGAGCAGATGCCACGAATCGTTTTGATTAGGATAGCCTAAGAATCCTTTGGCTTTATAAAAAAGAAAAACTGAAGATGTGTTAAGTCAAGAACATAGTAATTTATTATTCTTAAGTTGTGTTGTGGTTTAGTTTTTAATCAACAAATTGCTGACCTGTTGTTCAGGAAAGAAAAAGATGGATAGAGAGGAAAATAACGCCTTAATACCAGAACGTATTGTCGGCCATTTTGATTACGGGTGTGAATTATAGCATTGAGAGAAAAATATATATATTAAAAGATGACTGGGCGTGGAGGTGCCACTTCTCGCGAGAAATGAGGAGTCAAGGGCGTGATTTGAACGCCCCACGTGGATTTGTTGCAAATTATCTATATGGGAATCTTACGCCATGAGAGTATGTAACTGCAAGACAAGTCTAAAGCTCGTGCCTCCGAAATCTCCCGGTAAACTATAGGGTATGAGATCCCAGAAGCAAAAACACGCCATCCGCGGGCTGCTAAGCCCCAGTTCCTTCGATCTGGCCATTATCTTAATTTGGCCCGACAACATCATAGGAAATTACCGGTTTTTGATGAAGCAAAATAACGGGGGACAGCTGCCTCGAGTAGATTCAGCCGACTCAACAACCGCCATCTTGAATTTAGCCCTGCCGGTCGGTCGACATAACGACCCGCTCCCGCTATATTTATGTTGGTCTAATAACACTTAATAATTATGGATCTCTATCGATTTTCTGCGATAATTTTCCTCATTGCTGCTCGCGAAGCCTGTTAGAGCCGTTTTAATAGGCCGATTACTATCGCTCCGCTATCCGTCTCGCGGACCTAAGTCGGGATTGACTCGGCCACGATGCATTGTACCGATCTGTTGTTACAGCAATTTCCCGGTCGTTAGAGAGGCTCTGAAAGGGGGAGCAACTCTCACCTTTTGTTTCATGAATACGTTTTTTCTTTCTTGTACTGATGTTTACACTTTCTGTTGTAGTTTCTGTCCTTTTGTTTATTTTATTCAAAGTTCAGTAGTTTGCTGGATCCTTTTACTTTACACGAGTAAGCATCGAACTTTTGGGTATTAGTCAAAAGTTCGCCATTGGGAGCAACTTTCATCTTTTGATTTACGAATACATCTTTTCTTTCTGTTGTAATTTCTCTATTTTTGCTCTCTATTCTACGTTCCGATGTTTGATGAATGCTCTTCAATTATGAGTCAGCACCAAACTTTTGGGTTTTAGTGAAAAGTTCGCCATTGGGAGCAACTTTCATCTTTTGATTTACGAATACGTCTTTTCTTTCTGTTGTAGTTTCTCTATTTTTGCTCTCTATTCTACGTTCCGATGTTTGATGAATGCTCTTCAATTATGAGTCAGCACCAAACTTTTGGGTTTTAGTGAAAAGTTCGCCTTTGGGAGCAACTCTAATCTATTGTTTATGAACACCCGTTTTAGGCTGATGTTAACACTGCCGTAGCAGTTTGTGTGTTTCGGTTTGCTATCCTCTTGCGAACTGTTTCCTGAATGGCTCTTGCTTTACAAGTCAGTATAGCAGATATTTGGCTATCCGGGACAGGTTCGTCTTCGCGTTCCAGATATCTTTGTTCGTTTAATTTCACGCGTTGTGTACGGAGTAATTTATTTGAGGTACAGAGATTGAAATAGATATTTGCATGCAGTCAAAAACGTCTAACCTTCACTTAAAAACTGTTACTCGCAGGCGAATGTCATGATGTGTCCATGTCTGGACAGACGCTTTCCATGAGGATAACTTAGATTCTAGTCAGTGTCGTTGCCGCAGATAACTGATACAGACACTGATTCCCGTATCACATAGAGATTACATACCTGTAAGGCATACTCCAATGCTAATTGCTCATGGCAGTATAATTTATAATCAGTGCATATACCACACGTTTTACGCGCCAACATGGACATTTTCACATATTCTTAGGACAGTATATACAGCTGACCTTGATGTCACCATGTACTAATAGTATATATAGACATATGTACACGTTCAGGTACAACTGGGCGGTCGCTGGAATTTCAAATCCAGACCATGCTGGCCCTCTCTCCGGTCACAAACGTGCAATGGAAGGTATGTCAGCAACCTGCGAATGGTTTTCCCTGGGCTGTGCCTGGTTTCCTCTCGCCATAATTCTGGCCGCCCTATCATAAGTGAACTATTCTTGAGCACTGCATAAAACTCCAATCAGTCATATCTACAACTGAAATAATTCCGTTGTGGATGTACAGACGTTTAATGATATTACCACAGGTTTTAACAGATATTGTGGTTAAATTGCCAGCATTATGATGGAAGGAAACCATTACGGGCAGGCTATCCGCAAGTTCTGGGCAGACCTCCCACGTACGGCCGGACCTGAAGCCAGCATGAGCTGAACTTGAACTCACAGCGACCGCATTGGCGAGTGTCTCTTGGGTCATTGCCCTAATGAGTTTTATGTTCTGAAGAATATTTATTTTCTTCTTCACATGATGCATCTTACAGAGCTTTGTAAGTTATCGTGCTATCTGCATAAAATACACACACTTCTGTCTATGCGAAAAGTTTCAAGGAGTGTGAGAAACACCGCGACTGGAGTTACAAGTTTCCGTCCGGCGAGAAAGGAATCCCCCAGGGAGCCCCTGTAAGAGAACGAAAACTCTCTGCGTTATGAATGCCCTCTCCGTCAAAGCGCTCAACGTCGAGGAAATCAAACTGCCTTCGCGTAGTTCTAACAGTCGAAATAAATGGCGAGCGGTTTCTTGGAGGAAGAATGGAGAGGTTTGAAGAGCGACGATCTTGGTTATTACGCTGTGTTATTAGCATCGATAAACCCTCGCGATATAATGCGCCTAATACTTCCGAACTGCGGACGCTTGGCGGGCCGAAGCCGGAATAAAGGCCGCTTGACGTGGACTGACGAGCTATTTGCGCTGATTGAAGAAGATTGCTGAGAATTGCCGGCAATTCGACTCGACATCATATTACGTGTGGCATGTTAACGCGTTAGCTCTGTAGAAGGCGAGGCTATAAGGCGGGCCTAGCTGGAGCAGGCGACGAAGAAGTGGGGTTTCTGAATTAGGTAATGAAAGTTTAAAATAAAGGGGCAGATGTGGATGCAGTTTAGAGACAGATATATTTACACTGTGAACGACCTCAATTTTTGTCAAAAATGTACAGTTTTATAGATAATAAATTCTATTATCCGATCCTATTCTATATAAGTTTATTTGTTTGCAATATACACTGTAAGCTCTGCCAAAAGATGAGTGAAGTCTGGAATTTTAAGAAAAGAAAAATCAAAAGATGGGAAAACATAATAAATCTATGCGTCGAAACAGCCATTCATGTACCAGCCGTTAACCAGAATATACGTTCCGGATCAATAATCGCAGGTTCATTCCGAACACGACGTACAACATAAACTGCCAAAGAACTAAGAGATTAAATAAAATACGAAAAAAAAGGACAGAATCATGCAAAGAGAACCAGACGATAGTTTTAAATGACGTTCCTTTTTGCACCCATTGCAATGAAGATTTCGGCATAACCCAGAATAGAACACATAATTGCTTGAAGAGACATCAAGTGTATAACCTTTCATCTTATCACCACAAACCATCTACCTTTTGATTCGACTTTAAGTCAGGCTTGAATTAGTATCAGATTAACACGAAGACGTGGGAGTCAGTCACAGAAACGTTGATTTTCTCTCCTTTTTATCTTAATAATTTATGTATTTGTGTCACGCTATTACCCTCCCCCCCCCCCCCCCACAAAAAAACCACAGGAAATACAAGCTATCTTATACGTCTAGGAATCAACCATCGGTTATATCAGCCATAAACCAGAATGAATCGTTCAACAAAAACAACCCACCCAAAAACTAGGGAAGTATACATAAATAAGTCCGGAATATTTACTGGTCACCCGTAACTTGCCCAAGTCCAATGGCTTTCCTACCATTTCCTTTGACTAGAGAGGCCGCATGTTCGAATCCAGCCCATGCTATATCCACTGCGGCCTTGTGTCAGGGGGATTTGTTTTGTGTTTGCAGATGTGCGACATTCTCCTCATAGTTCTTCCTACAATGCTGACCATGATCGTATAGGTGGCATTTCACTTTATAGAGTAAGATCGTCGTTTTTAGCAAATTAAAATCTCATCTCTTTTTTCTGTTATGTGGAAAGTTTGAGTTTATTTCAAAATCAATGTCGCTATTGGAAATATATCAGTTTTACTTTGTTAGATGATAATAAGGCTGAGCTCTACTTCGGCAGCATTGCAATCGCGCTGTGAGGATTTCTTCGTCGGCGACAAGTAACTCTTGTGTTTTGTGGAAATTGCGTGTAATATAATGTAACAGTCCCAGCTGATGTAAATTGACAAGAGGGCCGTACTTCACCGGTTACTATCACACCGTCGTCGCTTTACTGTCTATGATCTACGTCTATAATTATACTCCCTAAATAAGCTACAGCGTTATAAATCTGTTTTGGAATTTAAACTATTTTGGACAGAAAGAGGCCAGATATATTTTTAAAATGACAACCCTGTATGACATACCTATCTATAATTTCTTATAATTACAGATCTGTTGTGTTACTGATACGACATTCATGGGCGTGCATGTGTGAAAAAAGATACAGGAAACCCAGATTTAACGTTTTTAATTCATTGTAACGGCTGACTTCAATTAGTGCTTCAAGTGAAAAATACACTTCTTCAAAATTCTTTCTTTTTTCTTTTCAGCTTTATAATCGCCATTAACGATAGTTCTTCCCAGGAATACCACAGAAGAGGAGGCTGCGTCCGTAAAGAAAGAGTGCAGCCTCCAACGCCCGCATCCGCCCATTTCAATGGTGGAGGGTGGTAGGGGCGGAAACGCTGGGCGAGGAGTCAAAAAGGGGAGGCTGTGTCCATGAACAACACGTACCAAATTCTTTCCGCACATTTTGACAAAAAGCTCTTTTTGCTTAAGTCTCGGAAAAGCTCTTGTTGCCGTTCAGTTCCTATAGACACTGTGTGCTCCTACTATATCGTCAACTTTGCTTCAAGGATCTCCGGGGGGTCCGTTTTTCATCGCTAGTTAACGTTTTTGTTGCAGCCGAGTTTGGAATACGAGACCTATTGACGTGTAATTCCGTGCTCTGCCACCAGGGGACCATTATCTCGTTTTGACCACGCGTGAGTAGCAGCTGCCGGTAAATCCATAAAAACTGACGAACAGACAAGTGCCCCATACTGAAGACGAGCTGGTCGGTGTTGTTTGCCACCTTGCCCGTGTTTCCTATTGAAATCAAACTCTTGACAGATGCTAATCTAAACCTGGCCCATTGTTGACGCTTTTGACAGTGTCTGTACGCCATTGTTATCGACGTTGTTGTTGTAGGCCGGCCATTTATAAGCTACTCCTTACAGCTTATTAGAAGTGGCTGATTTCTGTCAAGCCTCCACAAATTCTTAGATTTGTCTTGCCAATGCATATATATGAGATTTTTTGCAAACGACCGCAAGTTTAGTAGTCCTGAAATTTGTTTACTTTCACTTTTTTATTGAAATTTTTCGACATAGTTATAAATACAAAACTCAAATTAATAACGGTTTTAAAGTTTGTGGTTGAAACCATTTTCAAAGAAAAGTACAGCTTCTCACAAACTACCTGTCTAAGCTGCTTTCAGTATCTGAAAATTTTGAAAAACCCATTCTTGGCCAGATACAAATTCTTGGTCCCTATGTCACTTTTGATTTATGTGTTACCGTAGTTTTTGAAGATGTAAAATTCATATATTTGTGTTGCTTGTGCCATTATATTAAGATGACCATATGGCCTGCAGGAGCTTCTACCAGTAGAAAGGCAGATTCTCCATTTACCAGTTGTAGGCGGCCAGAACAGCCTATCCTGTTTATAGGTGTAAACAATTCTACCTGAGCAGTGTCAATCGTGGTTGATCGAATCGTCGTATAAGGGAAATATTCACTTATTAACACCAATCAAATACATTGCTAATAAATCAATGTAGAGAGGTAATACACCAAACAAATAAAAACAAACTTAACGAATTCAACATGCAAGCCACATGCATGGATGCATACTTGAATGGCTAAATTTTGTTTTAGTTTAACACGTAGTATTTTAAGCACTGTTTGACCTTTTCGTATAAATTAATACAAATGTATTAACACTCATTGAAATGTATACAATATCTACACAAACAGTTTTGCATTGTGCTAAAAATTTTCACCTGTTTCCACGTGTTTCACTTGTTAAGTTTTCTCAGTGAACTTTAAAGTTGGCGATTATTGGAAAAGTTTGACGTCTTTAGCCGCAGGGAAAAAATCAGGGGTAATTTGTTGTGGAATAAATGGTGTACCCGCCTCTCGTCGACACCTGGCCGTTGTGAGGGTGGGCGGGACGTGAGGGTAGGGTAATTTTACTTATCTGGACAATCAGGGTTTGTATTTTTCATTTTTTTCTGAAAGGAACTATATATCCGTTCGTCACCGCCTCTTTTCTCGGATTCGGCTAAACCCAGTTAATATAGCCTTTTGCTACAGCGGTGGATTTTACTTACCACGTGGTGTTTGTAAATACACGGAACGTGCAAACGGACAGATTCGCACAATAAAAATCCGAATAGCTCAGCGGGATTCGAGCTCATAAAAACAGGGTCTAAACACACCCCCTGTAATCTTTGTTAGCTTTTCTTACACAGGGTAATGTGTCAGAACTTGGCTTTCTTTTGTCCCCGGAAGTTAAAGCTGTATTTTTCTCCACCAGATATACGTTTTTGTGCAATTGTCTACAGCAATTTTGGACATCAATTTTCTCTTGTCAAAGTGTGGATACCAGCTCAGGCTGACATCATTAAAATGAACCCGCCTTTATTCATCGCCGCACTTACACACAGAGAACAAAAGCTGTCATAGCTATCGCACACATACGCTTTCTTACAACACATTCCCACTGGCTCTGAGTTGTACTTTAATTATAAATGTAAATATAGTTTACAACCAAACCCCAAAATTCCAATTGGTTCCGTTGTGAAATTTCTTCTGCATATTTTGTTCAGATGACCACAGACTCCATTTTGAAATTTTAACAAATCTGATAACTTTATTTACAGGGAAATAAACATCGTAATTATTTTATACCTGAAATTTTATAAATCGTATATTAAACATACATCTTGATCCAAGTTACTACAAGTTTTAAGCAGCATTATGAAAACGTTTCACACTTTTAAGTTTTAGTGAAATATGCTGTCTTTAGCATGTTCAGGATTTCAAACAAATGTACAGGGCTTTGGGATGTATAATCTATAATGCGATTTCACTCAACCTTGCTCTTAAAAGTCCAAGTATATAAGATGTGTGTTCAATATTGTGTTTCAGAAATCCGCATTTCATGAGCCTACAAAAGCAGACAATCTGTGTCATCGGAAAGATCAAAAGTAATTTCATGTCTGAATTTTAAATTGTTTTCCCGACCTGTTTGTATATGTCATTTCGTGCAAACTAACCGCGAACGAGCCTATCGCGTGTTTTCAAAAGTGAAGCAACTTATACTGTCACCTTATGTCAAGGTTTTGGTAGTTGACGTTTTACAGGTATACAGACCAATACTACTGGTCACAATAAAACACACCTGTTGATTGCAGTCTTATATACCTCTCACCTGTGTTGGGTCATAGCCTATGCGTCTTGTCGGTAAACTTCAAAGTTAACACCAGTGCTTAACGTTATCTGTGGTAATGTAAATAGTCCTCAGTGGGAATCAGTGGGAATTGGAGCGAGGCCTTTCAGTGCGTTCAGACACGCAAACATCAAAATTTGTTACGACATGCTGAATTTATATACTCGCCCGCCGTAAAAATTTAGATCTGTGCATAACAGGACATGTACACGCTGGAGAGACGGCTATCTGGATTTTGCTAAGGACTTTCTATTATTTATTTATTTATTTATTTATTTATTTATTTATTTGCTATTTAAAACCATACTCAAGAAGTCTTTACTTATATGCCTGTACGGCGGCGGTTAAAGTTAAAGGTGGAGGAATCTAGAAAGAGAAGAGGGAACCACCGACCTTTGTCAGTCATCTGACAAACATGCCATCTTATATCCACAGCAGAACTGTAGCGAGACCGGGATTCGAAACTGGGTCCCAACCGACCTGGGTCCGGTCATCTGCCACAAGATAAACACGAATAAGCAACATTGAACTCTAATCCTAGATATCAATATCCCTTTATGAAGAAATTGTTTGATTTATAACAATTCATCAGTGTATTCAAAATATAATTAAAAATATACAGCATGGAGAGTAAAACCAGGGCAGCGACGACAGTGTGGTAGACGTACAGCATATAGAGTAAAACCAGAGCAGCGACGACAGTGTGGTAGACGTACAGCATAGAGAGTAAAACCAGAGCAGCGACGACAGTGTGATAGACGTACAGCATAGAGAGTAAAACCAGAGCAGCGACGACAGTGTGATAGACGTACAGCATAGGGAGTAAAACCAGAGCAGCGACGACAGTGTGATAGACGTACAGCATAGAGAGTAAAACCAAAGCAGCGACGACAGTGTGATAGACGTACAGCATGGAGAGTAAAACCAGAGCAGCGACGACAGTGTGATAGACGTACAGCATAGAGAGTGAAACCAGAGCAGCGACGACAGTGTGATAGACGTACAGCATAGAGAGTAAAACCAGAGCAGCGACGACAGTGTGATAGACGTACAACATAAAGAGTGAAACCTGAGGAGCGACGACAGTGTGATAGGCGTACAGCATAGAGAGTAAAAACCAGAGCAGCGACGACAGTGTGATAGCTGGCAGATGGTCAGAAGGTAACCGGTGAAACATGGTCGATTTAGCGCTGGCAGGATTTGATTTTAACTGTTCATGTATCTGCTTAACATGTAGCAATGTACAATCCTTGGCAAAAATGGATTAAGTAGATTTAGACGACACACACTGGTCTAGAATTATTCAAAAATGCTGTGGCGTCCTCACATTTCATATGCACTTAATAATAGCTGACAATCTACTGTCATTATACTGACTATATATAGTCGATTTTCCGTCTCATCGATCTAAGTATATTATCATATAAATCCCCCCACTGTATTTAGCTTGCTGTATAGATCGGTTTCTTTACTCATACAAATTTCCATCCTTGAAGATCATTGAAAATGTCTTGACTACCACAAAAAACTAAATAGTGATTATTTTAATTTTACGGTCAGAACAGCGATTTTTTAAAATGCATAACAGATATAAATATTTTTATGTACGATATCTGTTTATATTTATTCTACTAAGTTCAATAATGTACTGAATACGATTTAAGATAAAAAGGTATAAGGAGGTTTGATAGTGCTTTGGGTCGGCGATCACTCCATACCCACCCGCATATATGAGAAGTCATGGGTGAGGGAATCTTGCAAACATACAGCGTTTACTCTAACGCAAAAGTTCATATACAAGTACTTACAAACAAGTTTTTGTTTTGGGGAGGGGAGGGGTTTGTTAGAGCAAGTACATTAGACTTTCTTCCCACCCAGCCATTTTTGCAAGGAATATCTAATTTATCTATTGATATCTACGGTGAATAAAAAAATGAATTGAAACATCCACTGGAAATTTTATCTTGCACTCAGAGAATTATTCACTAACTAACAACAGGTCATTGAGGTCGTGGGAAGTTTTTTTTTACTGGAAAGGACTTTATTTAAGTTATCCACTTTTCTCAAATTTTTTCACACTGCATTAATTTCTGAAGACTTTTGAACCTGGGGATATACACGTATTAAAGGCGTAATACTATAACAGCGTTATTTACTACGAAAAGGCAACAAAAAGTACATGTAACACAAATGCAAACGCTATGTGTCTTGCTTATCTTTAAGTTCTCACATGTGTTTCATTTCTAAACACTTCTGCCTTGAGAACATGTTATGTGAGCTAAATACATAAATGGATTAAAAACTTTTGGCGATGGAGTATGTGTGGACATAGTACAAATGTGGGAGGGCGGTGGGGGGGGGCAAATTTGTTAAGGATTAAGTACTATTGAAACTGTTTCTTCAAGAGTGTATATTGCCTTCATTTGTTCGATAAACACAAAAACAGCGGTACTCCGAATTTAGCAAGATTATTGCTAACGGATGCGATGAAGTAAGATTCGTTTCGGCGTGAAAATTCAAGGGTCCTTCTTAGATTAGTTCAAGACTACTTGACATGAGAGGGGTGAGGATTGTACAAACTACTCCGCGACAAAACATTTGTCCTCATTAAAACCGCACCACTCAGGGGGTGTGGGGACATATAGTTCTTCAGTGTTTCTTTTTATTTGAGGAACCGCTCGCCTCATAGCCCTTCCTTTATCCGCCGTGTGATTCCGAGGGGCATTACACACTCCTTGACATAATCAAGTGGGCTTAATGTCCCCCTGGGGCAACAATACATCCTTTAAGAAGTACGAAGGCTGCGCAGCGCTCAGTGACAGCATTAAAGAGCTACCGGCATTGCCCCGTCGGCGGTTTATTTTTCGTAGCGGAGTCAGCGTCTGTCTGCGGTAAAGTTGCTTCAGGCAAAGCACGGACAGGGCAGGTTGAGTCGCTTTGAAACCGAATTCACCGGGTTTTTCTCCCAACAATCATTTAAGACAGGTACAAAAGCGTTCAGCAGGAGGTCGACAACGGACAAGTCCCCGCCACAAAAGCTTCCGGATAAAATTAGCGAGTTTCTTTAACAGAAATTAGTTGCCATGACCCCTTGGCCTTTGCTGCCGTTCGTCTTGGCTATATTGCGAAGAAAAATTACCTAGGGCACGGTATACGGGCGCATCTGTTCCTCAGCGAAAAGTAGCAAACCTACATGACTCGGTAGAAAAGTATCCCAGTAGAAAATGTTGGACTGTCTGTCTGAAAACCGTTTATTTTACAACAGTCATTCGTTATCGTTAGCGAAATCATCCCCGCGCACTCCTGTCGTAGAAAAACGATTCCACCCAGCCGTGGTAGACTATTTTTTCTCCCTTTTGACTCAGAGCATTCTGATTTCGGAGCAGCGTCGCACAGGTATCGATGTCTCATTCAATTTCGATCGAGTTTCAAACGATGTTGCGGCCATAGGCAGATTAAAAGGCGCTCAAATGTAACTATCAAAGTCGTGATTTGGGTCTCGTTAATCATTTAGTTTAATGCCAAACTGGATTGCTTTGAACAAACTCATGCTCATTTTCCTATTGCCCGTCAACTTGATTTTTTTTCTTTTGGGAGAGAGAATTTGATGAAAAGCAGACGACCTCAGCGGGATTCACTGAAGCAGACGACAGAAAACACGTATCCCGTGAATCGCGTCTCTGAATTTCAAACGTCCGATGCTGCGTTGGAACTACAGCGCAAGATGACCTGAGGTCATGCCAAGGTTAACTTCAACCAGTGGTTTTAAATATATGTTTGATAACCCTCACTGCAGGAAACTGTAAAAAGTGGCAAAAATAAAAAAAAGGCAAAAGAACTGTCATAAATCAAAACAAATTACAAGACATGCGACGAAACAACTTTATTAGGAACAGGTCGAGTGCTTAGTGCAACGTGTGAAAAAGTAAATACTGCTTTCTCGCCGTCTCAGTAAGACGTTTATAAGCTTTTTATTATCAGAAACACACGTTGACAATATTTTAAAAATGAATTAAAATCAACAAAGCTTTTGGAACGGTTCTTGGCCTTGTAAAATACATACATAGTCTGCACTTAACAATTTCAACAACAAAAATTGCAATTTTCCAAATGTATCCTTTAATTATTTATTTAAAAATGCTATTTATATTGCAATGTTGTCGTTTTACATAAGTCCATTACATCAAATACTTGGCATATTTCATAAAATTAACAAAACTAAAAACAGTTTCATTGCTTAACGTAATATGAATTTGTCAAGGCTTGCATGTGTAACAGTTTGACAGAACTTCTTTACACAGCTGCTAAGAAATTATCGATCCAAGCCATTATGATAAATTTGCTTCACCTCTTTTGGGTCAGTGTGTTGGAATTATTCAGACAATGAAAGGTGTATTTAGAGATTTAAAAAAACTTTTTTTGACGTCAGGGTACCTAAATACTTTCTATACGGTTCATAAAGCCCACAATCAAAGTTTGAATGGATTTAACTCTTTTCTTTTTAAAAAGAAAGTAAATATTTTTCTGCATAGCTTTTCATTTTTTAGATGAACCCTAATTCATTTTTTATCTTCCTTTCTCTTTAAAATGCAAAAGCTAAATATTTCGAAAACAAATTGTTTTCATAACCCAGTGGTTGTTCAAGATGTCAAAACCATAGTTTTGATTACCGTGCACGAAAACTGAGTGACTTTGGTAGATCTTTCTACGTGGAACAAATGTCTGTGTTCAGGAACGGATGTTTTATCAATGCCGTAATTATTTTATTACTTTTAATAATGTAATTATTCTATAATATTCATTTATTTATAAAGATTTACAAAGAACCTTTTACTTTATACAGAGTCATGTTAAACGACCGCTCTTTACCAGGTATATATAAAATAAACCTTCTGAATTAAAAGTGCAGCTAAACGATCGAGAGCTGGATTCAAACTCATGTCCTGACGACTGACCCATGGGGCAAGAACGGCGCTTTAGAACACTGAGCCAGCGAGAGCCCCTGTTTGTATTACATTGACTGCTATTGTTGGAGTCCCCTAAATATGTCTCCCACCCACTTGTGCCCCAGTTTCTATACTAATGAAGGCCATGCATGTAAATGGCGTTGGCATATCATTCCATCCGTACAAAAGTATGTGATATGAAATTTATCGAACATCTTTAGAGAAGTACAAAATTCGAATATGGCTACAGTTGTTTTACAATTTGTTAGACAATCTACAGGCCACAACTCGGGCCTCTTTCGTATTATGAGCCTGACATTTAAAGCACTTGTAGTTGGTGATAAGTTGGTGATTTAAGTCTTATGTTTCTTGATAAACATGAACCCTGCTACTCAGTCACTAAACTTGGTGTTTTCCTTGTCGTTATTTTAGCTGAAATTGATTTTACATACGAAATAACAATTTTAAAGTGATTTTAAATTTTGACTGAAGTCAAAGTTCGCTTCATGATCCCGGGGCCTGGTTCTTATGTTCCACGTACTAGTATTATAAAAATTTATCGTGAAACAAATAAAATAGAACGAAAGGTGAGTTTTTAAATTATAGTGGAAACAGTATTCCCGTGTTGAGCAGTGTCATGATAAACAGGCCAATATGGAAGATGGACATTTCATACAAGCTTATAGCCTCGTGGTTTTTCTCAAGACGAAAGTGGCTTTAGGTCCACAGGGGCAAAGTTACTTAGGCCTAATTAAGTCCCCTTAAGTCATCTATATTCCACCCCACAACCTCCCACACCAACCTCCCAATACCACCCTCCCACACCACCGTTCCAACCCCACCCCAACGTATGCATGTAGTTAACGCTCCGTCCATCTCGAAAATTGATGCGTTCAGCTATAGCACTGACTGAACCATATGTTGAACGGGGGGGTGGGGGGGGGGAGAGGTAGAGTTTGGAGTGATACCGTCCGCCATGGCACACATGTGCGTCAAATGACGGAGAGGCAGGGTGATTTGATTTATTTCCTCTGCCCGTCAGGAGAGGGGCAATCGGGCAGGAAACACTGGTTGGTGTCGTCATGCTTCCTACCTTTATATCTTCATTCGCCGATAAATAATGATAAATTGTTTCCTATGAAGAGGACGGCATGAGAAACGAACCCCCGATTTTCTGCATTTGGCAGCCTCCACTCAGTGAACCTTTGTCCTGTTCATGCACGTGACTTATTTGCATTCCTTCAAAGTATAACTGAAGCCGATTCTACAAAACGATTTCTAACTTAAAATTTAAAATATGATTTGAAAGTTTATTTTTGAGCCTTAACAATTTAAAAAACACAAGTAAAATCATAAAGGTTATTTAAAAACAAATATATCAAAAACTAAGCGTTAGGAAGATATTTTAAATTTTAAAACTGTACTGAAACAAGACCAATATTTCCCTTGCATGATAGGAATAGTTATAATCTAGGTTCGCTGAAACAGGATTCAGCCAAAAATTTTAAAACTGAGGAGCGACATGCGACCGTAAAAGTTTTGCATGCGCGCACACATACTGCTCCTGTGTGAACGTGTTTGGCGACTTTTGTTATCGGTGTGCTCAGTATGCATGTATTAAGTTTATGAACTGCTAACTATCTAGAAAATGAAAATTATTAATCATGCCTATCAATAAATTCCAAATCCTTAAAGTTTTAAAGAACGGAAGTTTTCCATTTTACAGAATTTTCATTTAATAATGGCGCCTTTCACCACTGTTTCATGAAAATGCGTCCCCGGTAAACTGCGTGGGATTATAGTCATCCGAAATTTTCTCCACTTTCTAACTTCCTCGCGTCTCCGAGTCAAACGAGATCATTTTAGCCATTATCCGAAGTATTACTTGACGAAATCATCCATACTGAAGATTTCCACCTTTTATGGACTGAAGGGCTATAATTAGGACGTCGTAGTGACAGTACTAAGCGCAAAGTCTTCGACATTTTCCTTGAAATTAAGACTCCAAAAGCCGGTAAACCAAACGATATAGTAAACGTCTGATTTCCCGATAAGATTTGACAGTGTCATCGTTTTCACCAGTTATGGCTGTCAATTGAACAGGGACCGTGAGACACAAAGAAAATTGGAGACAAAGATCTAAGATGATCTGATATCCGGTATCTCACGAGCTGGATTAAACAAGCCCCCAAATGATAGAGAGCTGCGCGAGTACAATGTGCAATTACGACAGCGATCTGAGATTATCCGATATCCGGGTATTTTCACGTGAGGTATTAAATGCGCCTCTCAACGAAGTAGGGGTCATTATTTACACCCGGCCTAAGATAATCAAAGGCAGTATGGAATAACAGGGGCAATGAAATTTTACCTCTCTTATTAAGATGCTATTAGGCCAATGTAAAAGGCACCTGCTGAGTTGGGGCGTGCAGTGGTCAAGACCAGAGCAGCTGCAACTTCTCTGTCCTGTGTAGTGGTCAGTGCAGTTGTCATGGTAACAACAAAAACCACTAATTAGTCGAGTGGACACGCAGAATGGGCAAACCTTCACGATTCAGTATGGTTAATGGGAACGACTAACTTTCCCGAATTATTTGACCCGGATTTAAGTAAAATCCCCCACCCCATTCTTACCTTTAAGAATCAAAAGACCATGTTTCCCGCACAGCTTATCAAAACATTTTGATGCCCGTGCTGAGAGTTCACACACGCTGTTATTTTCTCCTTCATTTACTAGAAAATTCTACTAATTGGCTTGAAATGCTTACACGGTTCTTGTGCAGATCAATTAACTAATCAGTGCGGTTGAAAAATTACTCATAAAACAACGCCAACGGCCCGAAATAATGTCCATAACATTGAAGAACAAGTGAGGCCTAAACGTGCTCAAAATAGGCTCCTTTGTTGGCCTAATTTGGATAAAATGTGTAAACTTGCTCGTAATCTCCTTTACCTTGAAAGCCTGATTAACGAAATGTTACCATATCATGCGCTAATGGCACTAATGAAATGTAGACCTAGCATCAGAAGGTAGTAAGGTAACTTACTTTTACACTAATAGTTCCTAAGATAGGTCACAGTACTAGTGTGTGCTAAACTGTTTTGAAGTTAAACCTATGTCTCATTTACGTTTATTTATTTATTTATTTACTCCAGAATATTTATCTTATACGACGGCGGCCAACATTATGGAGGGAAGAAACCAGACTGAGCCCGGAATAAACCCACGATCATCCGCAGGTTGCTGGCAGACCTTCCCACGTAAGATCGAATTGCGTCTAAGACAATTGTCATAAATTGTCCATGTAAATGCATAAATAGTATCACATTTCTACTTTAATCATAGAGATTTAAATATTATAAATGTCGAGCCCATTACCTTAATGGAATAACCGATGCGGACAACACACGTATAGTGCAATCTCCGATATACTGGTATAGAATCTCAATAAATGCTGAAATTTGTCATTGAGACATTACCAGTGTCTGCACATAGACAAACAAATACAAGTGTTCACTATTATTTTCCTTGGATTTCATTAATATTTCATTAATTTATGTGGTATTTTTAGGTATAAATTGCTATTAATCTACAAAAAAAATGAAAATGGAAATTTTGATTTTGAGTGCAAGCCACTGGTAAAAAAATTAGGTTTAGAAATTCAGTAAAAAATATTTACATCTTCAGCCTTGATACTGCTCTACCGCTTGAAGGATTAAACTGTGAGCTAGAGGGGTACTGCGCATTCTTTAAATGAGGTGTACATTTTCTGTGAAGAATTATTTCAAGACGCCACATCTCCTTTCTAAGACAGAAACAGAAAAAAAGAGGCGGGAAAATACTGATTCAAGTTTCAATGAATTCATACTTAAAGTGATAAAAAAGTTCGTGGTGTCAAATTTAGGTACAAATTATATGTGATATTTCCAAGATTGACAAGTAAGCTTATTTGTCGAACAGCCCTTTGACAAACTGTACGCCATTGAAACATAACATCCGGTGCAAAACGTCTTTGTTGCATATTTTGAAGTGATTAAACATGTGTAAGCCCCGGGGGGGGGGGGGGGGGGTCACATGATAACCATTATGATCATTGTTTGGAGGGAAAATGTTCATTGTTGAAGATAAACCTGACAAAATAACTTTCTAAGGACATGACATTCTCTTAGACTCCCTTATCTTGTCTTAGATTTGTTTCGGGTATACATTACACCGCTTTTGCGCGCAGCCGCCTGGGGGGAGAGTGGTACGATGATAAAGGGGAGATAATCACAAAATGTTGTATGGCGGAAATCTGGTGAAATCTAAATGAATAAAGCAAGAGATGGATTGGCAGGCAAGATTAATGACATGACAAAATGGTTTAGCCGATGTTCCCGGAGGTCACACTGCGGGGAGGCGCTCAGAACGTGTGAGAATACAAGTGTCGCGTATTTAAACATTTGACAATGTGGCACAGATTGAGTTGAGATAGATCGTGAGATAACATTCCCCAGTGCTGCCGATTGTCTGGTTACCGGTAATCCGCCAATCACTAATCACTCAGGTGTAAAGTGCCGAACACCGGAAGTGGTCATCCGCCATGGACGATGGCTCTTTCTGATCTTATCAGACAGAAGAGCTCTCATAGTCGCTCGGCCGAATCCAATAAGACATTTTTCATTTCAATAGCGAAACGAGCCACATTGTGTACCAACATTTTATTGACACGAATTAGGAAGGAGTGTCAAAGTTTGCAAAAAGACCCTTTTATTTGAAAGAGAAATGTATGGAAAAGGAGGTGACAAATTTAAGGCTATATCTTGCAAAATCTTAAGAGTCGGTCTACAAGAAACCATAAATAACTACAGGAAAACAGAAAAAAGGGAATAGGAGAGTTAATGACATACATACACCGTTACATGCCAAGTGAGTGTATTTCTTAAATGTTTAGTCACTAACAAAAGAACACAGCCTGTTATTTGAATAATCGGGATGCATAAATAGTGTTTTGATCGAAATATAAATAACTGACTGACTTATCGACTGATCAACTGACTGATGGACCAACGTCCTGATTGTGGCCTGACAGTTTCGTAGCCGCACGGAATAACACAGTTATTAAATGGTCATTAAGTTTAAAACAGTCTGCAACAATTAAGAAAATTTAGGAGAAATCCGTCCTTGTAGAAGAATCGTACTGGCACCTGACTGCATGCAGTTGTTTGTTAAGGAACCTTTCTCTAAGATTAAATAGTTGTATTTTGGGAGGCCTGTGACGTGTATACTAAGGTTTACACGCTGCTTGTTACGTGCAAAGCTGTCCTGCTATTACGGTATTAAATGTTACTTTGTACGGGTTAAGTACTGCTGTAACTATGTACGAGACAAGTACTGCTGTAATCATGCACGAGATAAGTACTGATGTAATCATGCACGAGATAAGTACTGATGTAATTATGTGAGTTTCCTATAAAGGACACCAGAAGCTTTCTCACGTTAACTCGATCTTAATTGCGGATTAACTTGGAAAGTTTTTTTTTATAAACAAACCGAAATTATTTATTTTGTCGTTGATTGAGGGGAAATTGATGCAGTTTATTCTTATTTATCGGTCCTAACTGGTATCCCCATAGCCATTTTGCCCGCCCAGTGTTGTATAACATTGTGCAAAATGACTGTATCGCATTCCCAACTACTTCCCACAATCAGTGTACTAGTCATTTTCTCCGCAGGAGCCTATATGCCATAAAAAGGCTCGTACAAATACCAGTACAGTGTATAATGAAGGGCTTTCCCTTGTCCACTTAGCTTTACGCCATGTCGCTTTACATTTTAAAATGGCCATAATCATTCTGTCCCTAAATGTTTAGATTTTTATGACTTCGAAAGATTAGCCATGGGAGGAGAGTGGGAGGTGGCATTATATAGGAGAGATAAATTATGGAGATGAATTTTAAGCTAATCATGTTGTATTTATCTTTGTTTTATTGTTCGGTCGTGTCAGTTTAGTTGCTGTTGTTGTTGTCGTACAGCATGTATGCAGGTCTCGTTATATAGGCCTTTATTGTACTCCGCCTTAGTTCAGAACCTCTCGGCGGGATTTCCTCGCGTCCAATGAGCGGGGCGGGAATAGTTGAGCTCAGGAGCATTGCCTAACGCTTCAGGGGGTCGGGCCGGTGTCTCCTGTCTGTCTACCTTACCCTTCACCCCCTAACCCCGAGCCAACTTCACGGAGAAAGGATTCGTCAGGTAAATACTGGAGTCATTCGGGCACGGCTAATTGAGCTAGTCTTCTTGAAACCCAGCCGAATAACAGGCTATTCTCTGTCCCATCAAACGAGGCATTATCCACGGAGAACACCCTGTACAATTCCTCCACAGTCACCCCACCTTGGAGGTTTTCTGCCCCGAGGGCTATTTTACTAAACAAATTTGGCATTTTTTTTTTATTTTACCCGGTTTCATTTCCTCGCACAAACCATAATCTTCAGAGTACCTGTGAAAATTGCAAATTGGCCGCAATCGACTCAGATAAGATTACATGACGAGATAAGATAAATATCCATGGCGGAACAAAGGTTGTCTTTCCCTCGGGGCCTTTAGTATAGTTTTCTTCGTGGGTCGTCCTTTTTTGGCGAAAGGGGATAGGGGGTGGGGGCAATAAAACTTCTTCTGTTAAACGAGAAGATAAGTCCTAATCTGGTTAGAAGAATCTAGACTGAAAATCTTTATTTTTGCTTCATAAGAATGATGTATTGCACCGAACGAATTACTAAACATGTTATACCAGCATTTTTACCCCCCAAAAAGAAGATCGGTTTCAGCCGTTCTTTTTTTTAACGTCCACCAACTGACAACGGGTAGATTTCTCACAAGGTGTGATAACAACCGCGATCTTAACACTTCAAGTGATCCAAGTAACAAAGCGCAGACCAGCTTTGACACAGCGGATTTCTGCTGAAGACAAACCCTTACCGGGGCAGCCATTAAACATCTGATCCGATGCTGTTCTTGGAGAACCCTAAATTACACAAAATATCTCACCCAAACCATGACACCCATAACTCAAGGCGGTTGCATGATGGTTTTACATCACACCTGAAGTTTTGGCTTGTGGTTGTTTATGTCGCACCTGAAACTAACAGGTGTAAAGCAAAGGTATTGTAAGGTAGCTGAAATAAAATCTAGTCAGCCTCACGACGAGGCTTATTTATTTCAAAATCATAATAAAGAGAACAGTCGCTGTGGTGTTAGTCTCAGCCAGCGCCTGCATAGCCTAAATCACATCAGCGAAAACAAAGAAAGTTTTAAACTCTTATCTGGAATACGGAAATAAAAATCGATATCTTTGAAGTGTGCATTTTAAACAAGGTATCAAATGTTTCGGAGTCAAAGCATTAGAAATGTTTCATTTTTATTCTGATAGATAGATAAAGTGTCGTTCTCATCAAATATTTGCCAATCACAAAAAGTAAGCTATTGCAGATGTAAGATTGTGATTTGTGTCTCGTCAGACTCTGTGTAGCACCCACGTAAGATTCTGTGTAGCACCACACGTAAGATTCTATGTAGCATCACATGTCAGATTCTGTGTAGCACCACACGTAAGATTCTGTGCAACACCGCGGGTAAGATTCTGTGTAGCACCACACGTCAGATTCTGTGTAGCAGCACACGTATGATTCTGTGTAGCACCAAGTCACATTCTGTGTAGCACCATGGGTAAGATTCTGTGTAGCACCAACGGCTAAGATTCTGCGTTGCATCACACATAAGATTCTCTGTAGCATAACACGTCAGATTCTATGTAGCTGTCATGTTTGACTGTCGATACATAACGGTGGTTTGGATAACGACAACTTATAACCGACAACTGTACATGATGTGGATACCGCAATTTATTTCACACAACAAACTAGAACATTCCTTGCGCCTGTCTGTCTGGGTTGAAATATATATAGGCGCCCCGGTACAGATGTCAATATTTTAATGAACATTTATTGTCTGTTCTCAAAATATGCTGAAATAAAAGAAAAAAATGTATTATCATGGGTGATTATAATATAGACCTCTTTAATGCTGATATGCTTCACCCAACTAAATCCTTTCTTGAAATAGTGAAATCCTGTTATGTCTTCCCTCAGATAATCAAACCAACAAGGGTTCAATCTCGATCTGCTAATTTAATTGACAATTTTTTTTCCTAATATTCATGATTCAAATCTTCTATCACTTTCCAATTTTTATTAATGAACATACTGTGTCGAAGTAAAAAAGCAAGTAAGCGGCAAGTTTTCAGTATAAATGGTCGTGATATTTGTGATGGGTGATTTGATCAGTACTTCAGTACAATAGCAGAAAAAATGAGCGGGCAACATGGACTCCGCAAATGAACAATTTCCAAATTTTCGTGGACAACCAGTTGGATCAGAGTTCAACTTTTCGCATGTCTCTCCATATTTTATTCAATCTGTAATAGGTAAGCTGAAAGGTAATTCCTCGCCTGGGGTAGATGGAGTACGTACATCCCTTGTGAAGTTAGTGTCAGATGTAATATCTACACTTCTAGCACACATTATCTCTTATTTCTGGAACTGTTCCCAAAAGTCTAAAAATCCCTCAAGTCTTGCCTATATATAAATCTGGTCAGACTAATCACATCGGAAATTATAGACCTATTTCTGTCCTGCCTTGTTTCAGCAAAATCCTTGAGAAAACTGTTTGAATAATGTTTCTGGAATATCTATAAGAGGAATCTATAATTACTCCAAATCAGTGTAGTTTCAGGGCCAATCATTCTACCATTCACGCCGCCTATAGTCTTTACGAAAAACTAGTAAATGCAAAAGAAAGTAAGCAGTGCAGTGCATTTGACACTGTAAACCATCACGTCCTTCTTCTTAAATTTTCTCATTAAGTTATTCACAACTGTCCAAATAAATGGTTTAAAATCTATTTGTCTGACAGACAACAATATGTAAAGTTTAATAACGCCCAATCTAACCCGGTTGTCCTCACTTGAGGTGTCCCACAGGTATCTATTCTCGGCCCGACTTTATTTCTACTCTACATTTATGACATCATTAGAGCATCAAGCCTCCTGGATCTTACTCTATTTGCAGATGACACAAGTTGCATTTACTCTAACGATGACGCAACTCAAGTGTTTTCTGTTGTAAATGTCGAGTTCGAAAAAATTATACGTGGCTTCTGGCCGACAGGTTATCTCTGATTACCTCAAAACGAAGTATATGTAAATAAAACCCAATAACAAGAAAATAACCACAATTCCCAGTTTGTTTATCTCTGTTAACGAAATTGAAAAAGTTCCATGAGAAACTGACCTGGCCTGTTCATGTAAGCTACTTATGTTCCAAACAGTCAAGAAATATAGGCCTTATTTCACACATTAAACACTCTGTAAATAAAAAGACCCTCCTAATCCTTTATTACTCACTTATCCATATCTACTATACGGCGGTATATCATGGCGAAACGTATGTCAGACACATCTCAAGCCCTTGTACATAGTTCAAAAAAGGGCAATTAGAACAATGACATTATCAAGCAGCCTTTGCCATACCCAATCGCTTTTTCGCGAACTGAAAATCTTACCCCTTGCCGAACTATCACTATTTTCTACTCTGTTACATTCAACTCCGGTCGTATGTGGGAAGGTCTGCCAGCAACCTACGGATGGTCGTGGGTTTCTCCGGGCTGTGTCCGGTTTCCTCCCACCATACTGCTGGTCGCCGTCGTATAAGTGAAACATTCTTGAGTACGGCGTAAAACACTAAGATCAGTTTCTTCCAAATCGCACTTTCAATCTTTATTAAAATCTTTTCTACTTTCTAAGCTACAATCTTCAGTCTAACATTACACAATTAAGACATAGTTGAGGTAAAATAAATTCATATATCGATATATTTAGGTAGAAAAAAATATTTAGACACAAACTAAAATGTCAGCCTCCCCCCACCCCCACCCCGAGTGCTGTTATTACTTATATATGGTATAGAACAATCTTAACCTGAGCTTTATTTCCACCATGTATTATACCTTTCTAAACTTTATTGTTATCATATTGTGTCTGTATTTTGCCGATGTCTTAAAATCCAATGTATATATTTATTTTTGCTTGGCTAATAAAATCGAATAATCAATCAATCATAAAAAAAACAACGCTGACAGTTCCCTTGAATGCATCTGCCCTAAATTCTTACTGTATGTCCTTAACTTGTTAGTTTTGGAAACTGGTCTTGCAATTGTTGGGCCGGATCGTCCATTGATGTTGCCGGGTTTTATACGAATGTCAGTTTCGACGCCTAGATTACGCAGTGATTTGCTTCCATGGTTTCAAATCCATAAAGTCAGGTCAAGCCCATTTATTCATGATTAGATGCGTCTGCTTCAATATCTCCCCCCCCCCCATTGACTGTAAATGACATTTAATCATATCGCCTTAATACAAAAGACTTTTCATTTCTTCCCGAGTGCTCTGGACGAAAATTTAGACACAATTTATTCCGTGCGATTTCTGGAAAAGTTCCACTTTGCTCCACGCGTCCACTGAGCAACACGATTATCCATCTGTGTTAAAAACTGATAACGGTCAACCGACGATCCAATTTCGTCTGCTTCCAGTTTCAATACGCCCATATATGGCATACGTGGTGTCAACCTCCTATCACGTGAGGGTAATGAGCGTCTATGATCGAGTCCCTTGTGATTCGTTTATAATGGAACAAAATGTTAAATGGACCTAAATTGCTCTAAATCGCTTGAAAACGTCCCCCGTCGTTGTACATTTTCGGAAAGGGCCTGTCGTGGATTCTAGTTCCCGCGTCACCCTGGATAGACGTCGCTTCCCAGTGATTCGACCATAACTCAATTTGAGTGCGGATCTGGATTGGGAGCGATTGTCGGGTGGTCTCGCAAAATCCCGTGTAACTACATACGGCCGATTATATCTGCTACAGAATAAACTCGTGTCCCATGTCCAACTTAATTTTATTGCAATTATTGTGACGAATGGTGGAAATTATAGTGGAAGAGAAGCCTCTCCCAAAGGCCATGTCTGAGTGAGTGTTCCCTGAAGCCTCACCGGTGAAGATAATCGCCAAGGATTCGGCCTCAAACCGTCGCCATTATATTAGACATGTAATTTACACCAGGATAGTTCTGCGGACGACGCGATCTTCATTTTCCTTAAAAAGAGATGAAACAAAATTGAGGAACAAAATCGATTAAATTTCCCAAGTGTTATTAATAACACTTACTAATGTCTAATGAAATTACGTGTGCTTAAAAAAAAGGAGACGACCGGGAAAGTTTTTTCTTTCTTTTTTTTTTCCCGAGATATGTGGAGGTAAATAGAAATAAATGAATGAATGAAGGAATGTAAGATCAGATTCTCAATAAAAAGGCGTGAACTGTCCAAAT
Source organism: Liolophura sinensis (assembly GCF_032854445.1). Taxonomy (NCBI): domain Eukaryota; kingdom Metazoa; phylum Mollusca; class Polyplacophora; order Chitonida; family Chitonidae; genus Liolophura; species Liolophura sinensis. Next base: position 24,595,345 of record NC_088298.1, read on the forward strand.
ATTGCAAAATGATTGGATGGATGAATTAAAGAAAACGTAATTTTACGAGCAATATGTGAATTATTACATTAATAAAATGGTAATGAATTAATGAATGGATGAAGGAATAAAAAAAAAATAAGCAGAAAGGGATGATGGAAAAACGATCGAAATTTCAACAAAACCAAAAATAAAATCGTACTTTATGTGTTAAATATATCAATTTTTACACTGCGGATGGTTGTGGTTTTCGCCAGAGCTCTTCCCGGTTTCTTCCAACCATAATACGGGCCGCCGTCATATAAGTGAAATATTCTTTGGTACGGCGTAAAACACCAAAGAAATAAAAAATAAAAAAAAGAAGTCGTCAATGTTATTTATTTGTTTATTTATTTGTTTGATTGGTGTTTTACGCCGCACTCAAGAATATTTCACTAATACGACGGCGGTCAACATTATAGTGGGATGCAACCGTGTAGAGCACGGGGGCAATGGACGACTATTCGCAGGTTGCTGGCAGGAATTCCCACGTACGACCGTTAAAGGTACATTACTATAAATCCGCAAAGGCTTTGGTGGCAACTTGTGAATCAGAGCATTTATGTGAGTTGATACTTGTCAATATCCGATGGTTATTCATGCATATCAAGCCAGGAAGAAATAAAAGAAAAAGGAATACAACTATAAAAGCCAAAAAAGCTTTGTACGGATTACTTTGATTTTTTTTCATATCATATCATATCATATTACATTATCAGTTTAGATCTGAACTTAGACGCTAATTTTCATGTCTGTCATTAAAATCAGAGTCAATTCTTATAGCATGCTGGCTTCCTCTCCGGCCGTAAGTGGGAAGGTCTGTCAGCAACCTGCAGATGGTCGTGGGTTTCCCCCGGGCTCTGCCATAATGCTGGCCGACGTCGTATAAGTGAAATATTCTTCAGTACGGCGTAAAACACCAATCAAATAAATAAATAAATAAATAAATAAATAAATAAATAAACTCTCATAGTATTAAAATAAAACCTCATAAGGTGAGTCACAAGTTTGGTTCAGTAAACTGTGTGGAGATAAGATTGGGTCTGGCTAAAGTCTCAGATAGTTTCGTGATCCCATATAGCCGGGAATTTGGGTCGTACACTTATATACAGCTGGGGATTTGGGTCGTATATTTATATATAGCTGGGGACTTGGGTCGTGTATTTATGTATAGCTGGGGATTGGGGTCGTATATTTCTTACGGAACTGAAGACTTGAGTCATAAAATTGCAAATGTTTTAAAAACCAAACTCAGAAAAAGGAAAGAACCATCTTGTGATTGGTATAGTGTTCTGCAGTAAAGAATCGACGTACAAATTTTAAACTTCCTAGAGCAAAATATTTTAACTGTAATTGTGTTTGAATTTTTTACTTAAGTCGTAAGGCATTTCATAAATATGGGCCCTGGGCGACAGTTTGCATATGGTTTCAACTTTCGAATTCATGCCATAGAAAAGCCATGTTACCATGCAGAGTATGAATGAAAAAAACCTGCGAATGGCCGTGGGTTTCCCGCGGGCTTTGCCAGGTTTCCAAGCACCATAATGCTGGCCGCCGTCGTATAAGTGAAATATTCCTTTGTATGGCGTAAAGCATCAAGCAAATAAATAAATAAATAAATAAGTAAATATAAATGAAAAGTGACATCTTACCCTTTCATATATATGTAACTATGGCTTATTACTTATATCATACGGATTATTATTATTATTTCTATTTTCTTTTTGCCAACTCTTTTATTGCAAATGGACTTCATGGAAAATCGTCGTTTGTTCCACTTACAAAAAGACATAAAATATATGGATTGGGATAAGAGTTGACTACAGTGTTTATTGGGTCAGTCAGATAAAACGATACGCAACAATTCAAAACTTTTTAAAAGTATGACTTCATTGTTTCCACCACATTATGCAAATGGATATTAAAATGTTTTTTTGAATTTTCAGCATCATAGTTAGAGAAATAGTATTAAGCAGCAAAACTCTTAAACAATACATGGCTGAAATGTGCAACGTCACCAAACGTGCCTCAAAGGGTCAAGCAATATTGGTATTCTTTTGTGATTCTCTCATGCACTTTGAAATCTGTTGCTGTTTTCATGCTATTTATTTGTTTATTTATAAGATTGGTGTTTGACGACGTCCTGAAGAATATTTCACTTATACAACGGCGGTCAGCATACCCGGGGAAACCCACAACCGTCTTCAGGTTGCCGCAAGACCTTCCCACGCACGGCTAATACTATTTAACCTATGGCGCTAACATTTTTATGAAATATAGCAGATGAAATATGTGAAATATTGTGAAGTTTTATGTTTAAAGCAGTTGGAATAACTGTGCGAATAAGATGATAATCGTTCTTTTTCCGGCCCACCACGCCTGTATATACGGCTGAGCATATTTTTAACAGTGTAGCTTCCAGTCTTCCACATCATAAGGTTGGGTTAAGGAGGTAATTATAACCAGAAGTCATGAAGTAACCACCAAAGGACAATCCTCTGAAAAAAATACAGTCTCCATCTGATACGCCAAGACACGCTATAACACGCGTGGAATGTGACGCTGGATCAAAGCCACAGTTTCGTATTTCAGGGGTAATTTTCACACATTAGAGGCATAACCTCTGTGTTGACACCACACACATCAAACCACCAGGGTGTCAAAACGAGGCTCACGTGCACATTAGCGGTAAGATTCAATACCCTCTTGGGCCGGGAAGACAAAGGCGTATCGACGGCTACACTGACTTTTACGCTGACTTCACTGTTCGTCACAGTATGGAACGAAGCGCTCAGTGAGTTATTGTTGAATTTCGTGACACAAAAGACGGACTTAAATTCGCGTTGCAACAGAGCGGTTAAACAACGACCAAGAAGCGATTAAGAACTCTGTACAGACGCAAGGTTAGGGAGTTCACAATTGAAGAAAGATCAGGCTATGGTTTGAAACAAAACTTACACTATACGGTACGATGTGAAATATAGGTCATTAGAGACATTTTTTGTTGATAATGTGCTAAGCTCACACACCATGTGTTTTGTTGAACATAAAATAGGCCATATGCGTACGCTCTGTGAAGTTTGATCTTATCATTCGGTGGATTTATTTGTGTATTTATTCGATTGTTGTCTTACGCAATGCTCAAGGATTTTTAGCGGACAGAAATAAATACCAGATACGTTTTTTGTTATTCGTTATTCGAATATTATGCTATCCCCACATTTGTTATTCGAAGACATGTTCGAGACAGCGTTTTATTGGAGACATGGCTTCAAATCGTGAACGCCATGCTAAATCCTATACATCCAGCAGGTCACTAAAGATCTGAATGTCGAATCTGGTGCTAGCACAATATCCGTTATTCAAATAACGAAAAACGAATATGGAGCTAACTTTTATATTAAGAGCACGTATAATTCGTTATTCGAATAACGAATGACGAAAAACGAATTTGCGGCTGTCTTTCAGTCGCCAAAATTTTTCACCTAAATACGATGGCATTCAATTTTATAGATGGAAGAAGCCCAAGGGCCGGACGAAAACCACCCACCTTTGGCAAATTACTGACGTATCTTCCCAAGTGTGGTGTATGAATATTCCTTTTCCAAGACTGGAATTGAACTCACATCACCCGTCGTGTCCTAACAGAAAGCACTTTTACTTTTATCAGTTCTTTTTCATTGAAATAAATAACACATACTGATACTGTAGGACGACACTGACGTGAAATCTTTTACTTTCACCTTTACCACTGAAAAGCTTATTCTGTTAATTTTAACAGAAAATTTGTTGTGTGAGTGATGTTAAAATGTATTCTGTTATTGCAGCAGATTGTTCTGTTAAATATAACACACATATTCTATTTGTTCAACATAAAGACATATTGTGTTGAATATGACAGAATATTGTGTTATAATAACAGAATACATTCTAGCATCACTCAGATAACTTTATGTTAAATTTAGAGACTAATTTTTCTTGTGTTGTAAGAAATTGTGATGAAGTTAAGTAACAAGTGAATGAATGAATGATTATGGTTTAACGCCACATCGGCAGTATTTCAGCCATATCGTGGCGAAAGTAACAAGTGGTATTGGCTTCTGATATATGTAGCATTAAATATGACGATATTCTAGCATTAAATCCTGGGTTTTTTTTTTGCATGAAGAAACATTTGCGAAGTCACTGACTCTTTTAATGTTGTCCACATTATTCCCTCGTTATGCTTTACATTTCAAACATTTGAAATTTAATTTATTCGGTCAAAAAAACCCAAAAAAACAACGACAAATAGATAAGGCAGTTTTGAAGGGTTACATACTGAACAAGTCTGCAACGCAAGATTGCTTTAGGTCATTCGTTTTCAAAATATAGGAGAGTAAATATTTCAGAGACTTCTGAAACTTGAATGAATGAATGATTATGGCTTAACGCCACTCCGGCAATATTCCAGCCATTTTACGTGTGTATGTTAAGAGTGGGGACGGAGGGGGGCTGAAAATTGAAACTTATATGAGACAATTTGAAATCCTGTTAAATACGCAATTTTAACACAAATTAAAACACCACTTCGTTAGCCTAATGTTTAGACGCTGAGCACTAAGATATTAAGGCAAGGACACCTGACTGCATGGTTGGCCCGGTGTCAGTATGATTTGACTGGGAGTGTCATGTCAGGTGTCATCTTTGGCATGATACCCCACAACCATTTTTTCTGACGTACTTGAAAACTGTATAAATCTGCTTGTAATCTAGATTTCTTATATTCATGGCCTTGGGCAGCGCCGGGTTAAACAAAAAACCGGAAACATGCAGGGTAAATAGGGAAAGTAGTGTCTGCGTGGGGGCATCGTCATCTCGATTTATGGAAATGACTCGCTCATGATTCAATAAAGTTGAAACTTGGTGGCTCTTTCAGTTTTCTCAATGTGCGCAAGTTTTCAGATGTTACAATTTTACGTTTCACCCTGAATACTAGTACTTCAGTTAAATGAATGGTTTAGGTGTGGCGCAAACGGACTGGATCCCAGCAAGTCTTTACTACATACATGACAACTTCCCTGACGTAAGGCTGCAGTCCAACTAGCTGAAACTAGTTTTGTGCACTCTGCGTGACTGGTCAAGGGATAGACGAATAATAGCGTTCGGGTAGCGACATTGTCTCTTATTTCTAAGTCCAAATTTACTAAAAGCACTCACATTGTAATCGACTCTCTTTTGCCGGAGTAAACCGCTTTCTAAGTTGGTGGTCTGTACTTTTTGCTTTCTTCTCGTAACCCGAAATATCCTAAGACATTTGTTGGACGTCTAGAAGAAAAAAACTGCTCATGATCGAAAATTGGGGAAATTTACGCCATGCTGAACATGATAAAAGTATGGCTCTTTCTAGCTGGAGATTTGATGGTAATTTAGCGCGAGGAGACAACAATGACTGGGGCAAATGGCGCCCATACAATTCAAGGTCATTACAAGGTCATCGGTAGTTACCCTTGTAGATTAGCGAACATGGATAATGGTGGGTCGAGTAACATTAAACCGATGGTAGGGTGCGCTTTATCGGGCTTACATAGATCACACCTGACTGTTTCACTGGACTCAGCCAATCGCGATAGCGTATTTCCGCCGAGGTCGAAATAAGGTCATAAAGTGCCTAGAAAATCACAAGAGATCAGCGGATCAAACTCCTGCGCCAAAACAAAGGGCATGTAAGGGATAGGACCTGCGTTAGTCCGCGAAAATAGCCCTGCTAGTTAGTTCCGGCAGATTACAATCATCGAATCATTATTAAAGCGCCATTTGGAGTTGGGTTTACTATAGTTCACTGAGATTCGCCTAAATAAACACGGCCAATTTATCGGATCCAATTCCGAATTGTTTAAGCCTGACATATCAAAGCGAGGATGAGAAGAAACAGTCTTTTGTGTTTGTCTGACCACCCCCAAAATCGTAATGCATAAATAAGAGGTGTTTATATATGCGCAGTACGGCCTGCGTATTTTATGTGCGCATGACACGTGATCAAATTCTCGAGCAATCCTCACTTCCGAAGTGATTTACTGCTGCACAAAACAATGGCCACTTTATTATCGGAACCCCCCGGTTAAACAATGACAACTGACAAAAAGGCTAGACAAGCCTTTCCAAACACGTGCAAGGGTATAGTCTTTGATTACGCAAGTCATTTACTACGCATTATATATGCACAGAGGCTAACGAATTACCTGTTAGCACGAAACGGAAAGCTAAACGAAAATGACATTTCCCCATCAAATGCTATATTTGTTAGCAACAATATTTGCTTAAAGTTAACGATATTCCATCAGGGAATTTAACGTTTTGATGTGAACAGATATAAATCATTTGATACAGAAGTTAGATGTGTTCATTCGAGTCTCAGATCACGCCAGTCGGCTCCTATCCAACAAGTACCTTACAAATGGATGAGTCGTCATCTATAATTCCTCGTTAACTGAGAATCCTGTTGTTATTTTTGTTTTCTTTTACTTCGGATGTAACCAGTCAGTCTATAGTCTTGTGTCGGTATTTTCAAGTTAGCCCTTAGCAAGAAAACTCTTTGTGCCCAACTGTTGCTCCAGTAAATGCAGTTTTTACATCGGATCACGTGAACTAGCGGTCTTCACGTACGTAATTCCAGCTTCTCGTCAATTTACCATTGTTAGAGTTTCATTCTATAGCTGTTCATGTATAAACAATTAAATGTCAAGTGACTTACACCTCTCGTTTAATATCATAATGTCTTAAGCAGAACTGGGTACAATCAAATACAGTGATGTTTACTGCAGTAATATATACACGTCACTCGTTTATATAAGATTAGTGCTATAACCCATGCCCATACATACAGGCTATTATATAGATCTTGACAAACCTTGGTCAACATTTGGGAGAGGACGCTCAAAAATACACACTAAAACAAGTCTTTCCTTTACAACGCCATAAACTTATTTCTGTTACACTAAATAAACGCGTCCAATCAAACATACACGTACATGTATATCAACCATACATGTACATGTATATCAACCATACACGTACATGTATATCAAACATACACGTACATGTATATCAACCATACACGTACATGTATATCAACCATATATTAAACGTGATGGTTTACCATTAAAGATAAAAAAATCTTCAATATATCCTTGTTTGTGTAATAACCCCTTTATAAACCGGCCGACCTTTACATGATACATTTACCATGCGTACCATTGTGCTTCAATCAATTCGAATTTAATCCCGACTAAATTAACATCGAGTGGCTTTCTATCTGTTACGTTTCAAAGAAATGTATAGGGCCTACGAGACAGTAGCCATTGCTGATGGCAGCAAAGCCGTGGAGCGTTACTAAATTCTTAACTTGGATGAAATTTTGCGGACAAGGACTCTTTGACAGACCGAGGTTGTTCAGTGCAAAAAGATACTTGTAAGTTCACATTTTGTTTTATATATCGTGGTCGACACAAAATGATCAGCCGCCCGATATGGCCCACCTTGATGAGCTCTATAGAAGTCATATCGTGTGGTAACCGCAACAGCACACGCCTTGTAACCGCAATAGTGTGACGGTCGAACGAGGTGCACAAGTCTACATCCGCCTAGTGGCTGCCAGAATAACTTTGACACGGTATTCTCCTAAGTTTTGACGCAGACAGGTAGATTTGAGAGGAGTTTATTCGAAGCAGTTTCACTTACATATATGCAAGGTTTCGCCTCAGACACCTTATATGTCCATGGGTGCATACAAAAGTCTTTCTATTTACATACTTGTGCAATGTATAAGTTTTACATTCACATGACACACAATGTATAGTTTTACATTTACATGGCACACAATGTATAGTTTTATATTCACATGATACACAATGTATAGTTTTACATTCACATGATACACAATGTACAGTTTTACATTCACATGACGCACAATGTATAGTTTTACATTCATGTGGCACACAATGTATAGTTTTACATTCACGTGACACACAATGTATAAGTTTTACATTCACACGATACACAATGTATAGTTTTACATTCACACGATACACAATGTATACTTTTACATTCACACGATACACAATGTATACTTTTACATTCACGTGACACACAATGTATAGTTTTACATTCACGTGACACACAATGTATAGTTTTACATTTCACACGATACACAATGTATAGTAGGCCTGTATGTACACACAGATAATGAGCCCTTTTCGTCATATGACTGAACAATTGTTAAGTACGACGTAAAACCCCAAGTATCCATCCATCCATACATCCATCCATCCATACATACATACATATATACATACATATATACATACATACATACATCCATACATACATACATACATACATACATACATACATACATACATACATACATACATACATACATACATACATACATACATTTACACACGTATGTACACTGTATAGTTTTTAATTAACATACCTACACAAGAGAGTTTTTACAATGACGTAAAGATATAATTAATACAACTTATATAAGTAAACAATGCACTTTTACGTTTGTGACGTGTACATACAGCAAAGATTTGTTTATCTGCGTATACATGCAAATGCATACCTCAATAATCGAATACATGAAAAAAAATACGCTAAAATTATCACCGTCGTATAAGTGAAATATTCTTGAGTACGGCGTAAAACATCGATCAAATAAATAAATAAATATGACAAAGTCTGTAACGACAGATAAAATCTGCGGAAATGGGATATTGAACTCGTGCATTCCACAATCATATAGTTGAGAGCACTTCAACACCAGCAGTTTAAATCCACTCTGTCTATATTGGCACATAACCGTTTAGCTGAGAAGCAAAAGAAAAAGAAAAAAAAGGTAAAGTGGAGAAGTGCCTCATTTGTTATCCAGATTGCTGTGTAATTGAGGAAAATGATCAATGATAACCGTAGGTCGCTCGGAGAGACTACAAAAGTACCCAAAAAATTAGGGTTTAAACAAAAGAGAAATATAGGTGGATAATACCAGGGTGAAAAGCAGACAGGCATGTCAGCCATTTTTCCCTTCGTGGTCCAGACGTAATAAGTCAGCCGAAAATGATACCCATTGGTCGAGAGAGTTTGCTAAACAGCCACTCAATGAACCGATATATTTCTCCTCATCCAGTGCCAGACCGTTCTGTTTTAGATAATGGTTTAGATGGAGTGGCGGGGCAGCCATCATCCGTCAACCTTTTTACATAATATTGACATAGCTGCTTTTACCTTCGATAAAAAAAAGGAAGAGGAAAAAAATATATGGTCTTGCGTTGATAGATTACAGTTGTCCCTTCAACCAACATGCCACGTGTGAAACGTGAATCTTCGAGACTTCGGTATTTTTAAAGTGACAGTCATAAACGACTGTTATTTAGGCGTGCTCCACAAGGATCAGTTAAGCGGTAGACTGTATTTGTAAAGTTACTAAAGAGAAAAACAAGCGGAAAAGGTAAAACTTTTTACCAGAAAATTAGGCTAAATGACCCCTTAAGTCGATAGCCAGCTTTTTTCTTCTTGATTGATGTCTGAATTTTTGGCGGGGTCCACAAGCATCGTGGGCAAGATGGCTGACAAATGCTTGGGGATAACCTATCATCCGCATGGCCCTGGGTATACATCTGACAGTTTAACTTTTTATCTTGTCTAAACTTTAGAAACTATAAGTAAGAAGCAGACATACATAAATTGCTAAAGTCTTTTAAAATGTTCAAACGTATTATTGATCAGACCGTTCACCGGTCACCATCAAACTCCTCTTACCTGCCCTTGGCGGCGTTCTGGCGCATGTAGGTGGGTGATGGGAGGAGTGGTGGTGGAATTGGATGGGGGGGGGGGGGGTGATTAGGAGAGACTTCCTAAGTTAAAAGAGATCATGCCCCTGGAAGCAACCCTCAAAATCTTGAAGTAGGCTGGCCGTCAAAATCTGGACCTTCTTATGTAAGCAGCTGAGAAGGGTAACTAACAACGCTAAAGGGAGGTCACTCGCAACCTCATCACTAACTGACACAATGTCTCCTCTCGTTAAGAGTTTCAAACCATCATTCGATAAAATTCATAGACAATTTCCATGATTTTCAAACCGAGCATGCGCCTGTACACAACAAATGGCTGGAAGTCTTCACATCCAAATATGCACTGAATTACATTGCCGAAATATCGGAAGTGGTAATGGCGTGGTCATTCCTCTCAACTACCATGTAAGGCAGGGTCGCGGCATGTGGCTGGTGAAAAGATGCTTCTCACCGATTTCTCTCACACAAGAACTGGCGCTGGTTCAGTTCCAATCTGGGACAGGAAATCTGGGAGATTTCCCTGCCTCTACAGTACTGTTCTCTGGCCCTTGAGAGATTTCCCTGCCTCTGCAGTACTGTTCTCAGGCCCTTGAGAGATTTCCCTGCCTCTACAGTACTGTTCTCTGGCCCTTGAGAGATTTCCCTGCCTCTGCAGTACTGTTCTCAGGCCCTTGAGAGATTTCACTGCCTCTACACTACTGTTCTCAGGCCCTTGAGAGATTTCCCTGCCTCTGCAGTACTGTTCTCAGGCCCTTGAGAGATTTCCCTGCCTCTGCAGTACTGTTCTCAGGCCCTTGAGAGATTTCACTGTCTCTACACTACTGTTCTCAGGCCCTTGAGAGATTTCCCTGTCTCTACAGTACTGTTCTCAGGTCCTTGAGAGATTTCACTGCCTCTACAGTACTGTTCTCAGGCCCTTGAGAGATTTCTCTGCCTCTACATTACTGTTCTCAGGCCTTTGAGAGATTTCCCTGCCTCTACACTACTGTTCTCAAGCCCTTGAGAGATTTCTCTGCCTCTACACTACTGTTCTCAGGCCCTTGAGAGATTTCCCTGCCTCTACAGTACTGTTCTCAGGCCCTTGAGAGATTTCTCTGCCTCTACACTACTGTTCTCAGGCCCTTGAGAGATTTCACTGTCTCTACACTACTGTTCTCAGGTCCTTGAGAGATTTCCCTGCCTCTACACTACTATTCTCAGGCCCTTGAGAGATTTCTCTGCCTCTACACTACTGTTCTCAGGTCCTTGAGAGATTTCCCTGCCTCTACAGTACTGTTCTCAGGTCCTTGAGAGATTTCACTGCCTCTACATTGCCGTTTTTGGGCCCTTGAGAGATTTCTCTGCCACTACACTACCGTTCTCAGGTCCTTGAGAGATTTCACTGCCTCTACCGTACTCTTCTCAGGCCCTTGAGAGATTTCACTCTACACTACTGTTCTCAGGCCCTTGATGACAATATGCACTCTTCTGCTTTTGTGGATGATCTCACAAGAAGCGTACTAGGGATGAATATCTCCAGATATCAAAGCCATCATCCTTAAAGGGATACATAATTGATTCTGATTGGCTGTATCCCTTCAGTTCGAACCTCCTCAAATCTTGCGAACACACACATTAAAAACTACGTTGGAAAGAGCTTTAGTGAACCGCAGTTTTCAATCATTCTTTCCAGATAAAATCAAAGATTACAGAATAGAGAATAAAACCAGAGCAGCGACAACAGTGTGATAGTGTGACAGTGTGACACGTAAATGGTGAAAATGACACAAGAGACAACACTTTTAATACGATGTGAACGAAGTTTTTTCCATGTCTTCCAAACACCAATTAGACGAACCATATTCAATACTAATATTTTAAAGGAGAAAATCTCACTTTTTTTTTATATTTCGCATATACGTTTACCTATGCGAGGAAATCAATGCGTCACATATGTGGGAAAGTCCAATAGCTGGTTGCCTAAAAGAGGTGGTTTATTACACCCGAGCACTATTGTTTCCTCGACAAGTGAAGTCTGATAAGCTGCAATTAACATCACGACATTTGTTTTTACCTAATTTCTTTTAAGTCATTGTGCTAGGGGAGTATATGTACCTTGTTACTTTTTAAGTATTTACATATAAACAGCTGGAATAAATTCCTGTAACTCACCATGATATGATCTGAAGTTTATTCTACTTTTCTGAAAGGTATACTGGGGAATATGACCATTTGCCAGCTATCACGCTGTCGTCACTGCTCTGGTTTTACTCTCTATGCTGTAGGTGCATTTCACCCGTTACCTGTGACCATTTGCCAGCTATTACACTGCTGTCACTGCTCTGGTTTTCACCGGTAACATGTGACTGTTTGGCAGCTATCACACTATTGTCGCTGCTCAGGTTTTACTCTCTATGCTGTAGCCGTATTTCACCGGTAACATGTGACCGTTTGGCAGCTATCACACTATTGTCACTGCTCTGGTTTTACTCTCTATGCTGTAGCCGTATTTCACCGGTAACATGTGACCGTTTGGCAGCTATCACACTATTGTCGCTGCTCTGGTTTTACTCTCTATGCTGTAGGCGTATTTCACCGGTAACATGTGACCGTTTGGCAGCTATCACACTATTGTCGCTGCTCTGGTTTTACTCTCTATGCTGTAGGCGTATTTCACCGGTAACATGTGACCGTTTGGCAGCTATCACACTATTGTCGCTGCTCTGGTTTTACTCTCTATGCTGTAGCCGTATTTCACCGGTAACATGTGACCGTTTGGCAGCTATCACACTATTGTCGCTGCTCTGGTTTTACTCTCTATGCTGTAACCGTATTTCACCGGTAACATGTGACCGTTTGGCAGTTATCACACTATTGTCACTGCTCTGGTTTTACTCTCTATGCTGTAGGCGTATTTCACCGGTAACATGTGACTGTTTGGCAGCTATCACACTATTGTCGTTGCTCTGGTTTTACTCTCTATGCTGTAGGCGTATTTCACCGGTAACATGTGACCGTTTGGCAGCTATCACACTATTGTCGCTGCTCTGGTTTTACTCTCTGTGCTGTAGGCATATTTCATCGGTAACATGTGACCGTTTGGCAGCTATCACACTGTCGTCACTGCTCTGGTTTTACTCTCTGTGCTGTAGCCGTATTTCACTGGTTACGTGTGACCATGTGTCATCTATCACACTGTCGTCACTGCTCTGGTTTTACTCTCTATGCTGTAGCCGTATTTCACCGGTAACTTGTGACCGTTTGGCAGCTATCACACTGTCGTCACTGCTCTGGTTTTACTCTCTGTGCTGTAGCCGTATTTCACTGGTTACGTGTGACCATGTGCCATCTATCACACTATTGTCGTTGCTCTGGTTTTACTCTCTATGCTGTAGGCGTATTTCACCGGTAACATGTGACCGTTTGGCAGCTATCACACTATTGTCACTGCTCTGGTTTTACTCTCTATGCTGTAGCCGTATTTCACTGGTTACGTGCGACCATGTGCCATCTATCACACTATTGTCGTTGCTCTGGTTTTACTCTCTATGCTGTAGCCGTATTTCACCGGTAACATGTGACCGTTTGGCAGTTATCACACTATTGTCGTTGCTCTGGTTTTACTCTCTATGCTGTAGCCGTATTTCACCGGTAACATGTGACCGTTTGACAGTTATCACACTATTGTCGTTGCTCTGGTTTTACTCTCTATGCTGTAGGCGTATTTCACCGGTAACATGTGACCGTTTGGCAGCTATCACACTATTGTCGCTGCTCTGGTTTTACTCTCTATGCTGTAGCCGTATTTCACCGGTTAAGTGTGATCATTTGCGGCTATCACACAGTCATAACAGCTCTGGGTTTACTCTCTATGCTGTAAATTCTTTTATTATATTTATTTCTGCATAAACTAGAATTCTGCAGATGGACTAAGCATCCCCGAGGTCTGGTCCCTTTCTCTTCGTTTTATAACGCAATGTATGTTAAATGTGCTCAAAACACAGCACTTTGAGTAATTCTGGACAAGTGACATCTAATAGATTGCAATTAACATCACTGCATTTTTTTTCTTAATTCTACTTAAGCCATGGTGCTACTATTTATGCACTGACATTCGCTACCATTTATGCATTTGCATTCAACAGATAGAATAAACCCGAACTGAGGTAAAATGCCAAGATTACATCGATTACCAGCGACCCTTTCTCAAACTATCACTTGCACTGTCGTCGCTGATCTTGTTTTATTCTATATGTTGTTATAATATACAATGCGGTCGCTGTGAGTTCAAGTCCAGCTCATGCTGGCTTCCTCTCCGGCCGTACGTGAGAAGGTCCGCAGCAACCTGCGGATGGTCGTGGGTTTTTCCCCGGGCTGTGCCCGGTTTCTTCCCACCATAATGCTGGCCGCCGTCGTATAAGTGAAATATTCTTGAGTACGGCGTAAAACACCAATCAAATAAATAAATAAATTAATATAATATACAAAATTCATATATAAAAGAAATTTGGAGAGAATGAGTGAATGGATAAATAAATGACAGAAAAAATTCCAACATCAAGATTAGGCCCACCTTCACTCTGTATCCACTGTTTGCTTGCACATGTAGTGTGAAAAAACGGTATTCCCGGCAATTATGCATTTATAGGTTACATGTGCCCAGGATATTTTTTTCTGTTTGGGAAAGAACTGAAAACGTTTTGCCCAGTGTTATCAATGACAAAATACGATGACTTCAGCGTCAGCAAGCAAAGCTAAAAAAGAAATGGCGGTCATGCTAGGTAGATTTCTTGATACGTTTTAAAAAAGTGCAAAAGAAAAGTGCCAGCTGCATGTGGAGGTATGGCATTGTACCCATGCGAAAGTTAGGTGATATGCAGTGAGGAAAATCCTTACGCTCGTGTAACATACAGCGAGTTTGCGAGGCGTCAAACAAGAGAACAGGCGTCGTGAACGATTCAGACACAACCAATGAGCCGTTATATACCATCCCTGACACATACGATTTTGGTTTTTCCCAGGAATGAACAGGGATGAGATTCATTAGGGATCTACCGTTTACTTGCAAACACATGTCTAATGCCAAGAATACTGTCTTCATTTCGAGACGTAAAATATACGTTCATACCGCGCATACTTAGCTTGGCTCTTAACGATTTCTTTTGCGTTTAATTTGCATAAAAACTCCGCGACTGGCTTTTAATTGGCTACTTAAGGGCCTTCGGGGGATGAACACCATCAATTTAAATTGTGTCGATTAGGAGCTCAATGTCAAAGTCTTGACAGGGGTCTCGACGGCTCGACAAGGAATCTCCAAATCGTCTCCCTAATGCATACCGTGTTTCACTTAACCGGAACAACGTTAGGAGAGAAGTAGCGGAAGAAACTCACCGACCCTTACGACAGACGATGGGTATCTGAGTAACGAACCGTGGAACGGTCTGAAGGGAGGGGGATTTGGGGAGGGAAAGGGTAGGCGAGGACGGGAGGGGCGTGAAGAGAAACAAGAGAGCCAGAATGAGGTTTACAACAAGACAAAACCCCCAAGGCCCAGTTGTTCGAAAGTGTATTAGCTAATACTAGTATTAAGTTATATTTTATGTTTAACATTTTAGCCAAACTCAACAACCATTGCTGTTCTCCAAAGTCAAAGTATAACAGCAGCACTTTTTTAGTTTTATATCTAATATACTGGTACTCCAGTTTTTTGGGTAAGTTCAAAATTGTAGACTTGGCCTAAAGTTAAAGCTGGTACTAAGTCTTAAACCAGTTTTGAACAACCGGGCCCTGGAATGAAAACTCTTGTTGAATACCTCCTAACGAAACATATACGATGTGATGAAAAAGAAAAGGGTTACATATTTCCGGTATTTGTAGAGAAGTATTTAGGTAAAATGTTACGTCCATTTTACAAGGCGTCAGAGGTAATATAAAATCAGCCGAATGAAAAGTCTTGTAGATATTTATCTTCTGTTTCCTTAACAGCACATATACGATATGGTGAAAAAGAGACTGATTACCGGTACATATTTGCGGTATTTGCCTTTGTCTTCAAAAATCATACACGTATGGTATAATACTTGTAATTCTTATAAAACTGAAAAAAAAACTTATTCGTGATGCTAATCACATCACACAAACTGGTGACGAAGGAAATTTGGCGCTACTCGTACTGGCATTTCGGGAATTTGATGCGGTTTTACGTTGAGCCGTGAGCCCACGTGGTAACATTTTTGTTACATGTATTCATGTAACAACTTCAGCCAATCTTGATTGAAACTCAGGGCCTTTCATGTAGGCCTATCCGACCAACTCAGCGTAGTTCCAACTATTTCCCTCCATGCAGTCGCACATGCAGTATCAGTAGTGTACTTCACCACTTCGTGTGATCTAGTTAGTATATAAATTTGAAGTGTGGAAGACAGATTCTCCGATGTACAAATCGGGTCTACAACCTACGGTAGATTCTCCGATATATAGATGGGGTTTACTACGGTAGATTTTCCGATATATAAATCGGACAGACTGAGGCTAACCACTGCTGTTATTTTTTTTTATATGCTGAAGAGTCGTGACTGGCGATATATAAATTCCTGCGTAAACTGTGGCCTTTGAAATATTGGTAACGGGACCTGGCTGGTGTTATTCTCGCAACTTTTATCCGGCCCTTAAGCAGTGATGCTGTCGGTTAGAATTCTACTCTCGCCACAGATTGGCTGCGGGTTTTAAGTGAAAGATTTGTTGAGGACAGGGTGAATTGCGATGACTTACCCCGGGAACTGTGGTTTCGTTCAACCATAATCCCGACCTCAGAGATATAAGTGAATTCATTCTTGTAAGTAGGAATTCATAAACATATACACGTATGCATATCTTTCGTTGAAAATATAAGGATTTTCTTGAGAGTACATAAATTTCGTTATCAATGGGTTAAGAGCTTGTTTGCAGAGTTAAGTGATGCAACAAGATTGGTGTCGTTGATGATTACAAGTTAGATGAAGAGACTTTCAATCCCCGAAGTTTCTATTTCAACGGTGGCGGGAACCGGAGAGCCCGGGGTAAACCATTGACCTCCGGTTACCTACCGACAAACTTTCAAACGTGTGACATACACATATGCACACCTTATGATGGTGGAAGATAATTAAGTGGTCGAACGAGCGTCGTCGACCGCTTATTGCAAGAAATCCTGATAAGCAACGGGAGTGAGGAATTGATCTACAAATTCGCTGCCCAAGGCCGGATTTGAACCCGCATCTTCTGTATCCTAGCAACTCAAAGACAAACACCTAAACAGCCCGGCCTCTCTTCTCTCCCAAATCCCGAGAGAGATAGAAAACTTCAACGAGAAAAAAAACATTTCTTCGTCTTCTTTTAATTTTAGTTTTTTAATATATGCTTATTTATTTCCTTTTGCGGGGGAGGAGGGGGACATAATATATCACGATTCCTACCAGAGGACCTCAAGTATTTCCCGCGAGACCCTGTGACGTCAAATCGTTCCTTTCCACGCGCAGACTGTGGTTAGCACGCGACTTGGTGCCAAACAAAGCATTCAATGTAGCTATTAATTACCGTCTCGAAACAATCTCAATAGCTCCGGGCGTTTTCTTAAGGAGACAAAGTTCGTCTGACAAGAAATCAAACAGATCCTAAATGGTGCGAAAAGAGTTATGAATATTTTAGAATGATTAATGCCTGCCCTGTGGCGGTACATTATCCAGTTATACGTCGCAGGCCAGGGTGGGCTTTCTCGTGAACAGATGTGGACAGCCATGTGAAAGAGACATTTTAATTTTCGTCAAAATTGTGGCCGCTGCACTCATTAGCGATGCCAGTGTTTGTCCCCCTGTCAAGACAGCGCGGGGAGAGGAAGAGCGGAGGGTGGGGTAGGGGGGATTAAGCATTTAATCGGCCCCTTTAACTTTTGTCCTGGTTGTCTACATTAATCCAGTCTTCACTGGAACACATTGGCAAACAGTGTCAGTGAAACGACACTGCGTATTAAGTGTTGTTCCCATGACTCTGTCAAGTCATTTTCCTTCCACTCGACGCCGGATTTTCACTGTCCTACGACCTCTCGAGATAGAATTAGCTCCTTATCCAAACTCCAGGGTTAATTAATTTGAAACATCGCTGCGGAAACGAAGTGGGCATTCGGCTACAATAGGGACTTTCTGACGAGTTCCCTTCATTGCTTTTCAAAATAGCCGAAAATAATCCTGAACCTTTCCCAATGGTGTCATGTTCAACGAGCAGTCGACATCAGCTTGTAAAACAAGCTCGTAAAATAAGATAACGTATAATTTATGAAATTCACCTCATTCATGTTGATATGCAAACTTATCATTAATATACAAATTTAATTAAAAATACAATGTGCCATACAAAATTTGAATATATACCCTGCATCGTTGTGTATTGATCTTTTAATAAGCTAAACTGGTCAATCGAAGGTTGAAAGTCAAAGATAACTGGCGGGCTATAAATAAATTGGCGCGCTATAGACTAATCCGACCATTTTCGAAAGCATGCGCTTCAGATGGGAGATACGAAGGTGACGCAGGTGACATCTGAGGGTTAAATTAACGAAGTGCTAAAAGATTTAAATTTGTTAGACCCAAAATTAAGCTCAAAAATCCTGTCTCAAATTTTGACTTAAGTCAGGAATGGCTTAGGGGAATGGGTTTATGTTTTAGTGTTGTATTATTTACATGATTATTCATTTGTTTTCTTGTTAACGAATTTTTCACTCGCACACGAAAGCTGCATGTAACTATTCTGATATATCGTATTATATTTGTTCGACTGCTGCTTTTTATACGTCGTGCTCAGGAATATTCGAATGAACAGCTTACATGGAAGAAACGCACCGCCCTCTGTCAGATACCTGATAGGCCTCAATCAAAAGCCGCATCCGACTGACTCGTTTCACAAGGTCTGTATATAGAGGGACTTGAATATATTGTCTGAACCCAGAAACAGTTCATGGTGTAAAGAAAGTAATGCTCTTTCGGGGAAGTGAATATTCTTCATCGAAAACAACCTTCACACGAAACAAGGCAATTTATCACAACGTATATTGTAGTTGTAACAATGAGAAAGGGGCTTCACCTATTACATAAATGTAATAGGTGTCACAAGCTTCCGATCATGCTTCCGGCATGCAGATTGTGAACCTTTTCACTTACGTTGTGATGTCTCGATATATATATATATATATATATATATATATATATATATATATATATATATATATATATATATATATATATATATATATTAATCATCCAGATGTTAAAAATCTATATTCGGTATATTCTAGTATTCGGTGTCGACTTGGTGACTTTGAAACATATGGTGCGTGCCTAAAGCAACGAATGTAACAACTTCAGCCAATGTATGACATGGTGTCCACAGATTTCTTCATGATAACAATACATCCATGAGATAACAAGTGTGAGATATGACCTACAGCTTTTGGGAAATGGCTCATCCATGAGGTAACAAGTGTGAGATATGACCTACACCTGGGTGTCTTGGGAAATGGCTCATCCATGAGGTAACAAGTGTGAGATATGACCTACAGCTGGGTGTCTTGGGGAAATGGCTCATCCGTGAGGTAACAAGTGTGAGATATGACCTACACCTGGGTGTCTTGGGGAAATGGCTCATCCGTGAGGTAACAAGTTTGAGATATGACCTACAGCTGGGTGTCTTGGGGAAATGGCTCATCCATGAGGTAACAAGTTTGAGATATGACCTACAGCTGGGTGTCTTGGGAAATGAATCATCCATGAGGTAACAAGGTGTGAGATATGACCTACAGCTGGGTGTCTTGGGAAAATGACTCATCCATGAGTTAACAAGTGTGAGATATGACCTACAGCTGGGTGTCTTGGGAAATGAATCATCCATGAGGTAACAATTGTGAGATATGACCTACAGCTGGGTGTCTTGGGGAAATGACTCAATCCATGAGGTAACAAGTGTTGAGATATGACCTACAGCTTGGGGGAAATGACTCATCCATGAGGTAACAAGTGTGAGATATGACCTACAGCTGGGTGTCTTGGGGAAATGAATCATCCATGAGGTAACAAGTGTGAGATATGACCTACAGCTGTGTGTCTTGGGGAAATGACTCATCCATGAGGTAACAAGTGTGAGATATGACCTACAGCTTTTGGAAATGGCTCATCCATGAGGTAACAAGTGTGAGATATGACCTACACCTGGGTGTCTTGGGAAATGAATCATCCATGAGGTAACAAGTGTGAGATATGACCTACAGCTGGGTGTCTTGGGAAATGACTCATCCATGAGGTAACAAGTGTGAGATATGACCTACACTGGGTGTCTTGGGGAAATGGCTCATCCATGAGGTAACAAGTGTAAGATATGACCTACAGCTGGTGTCTTGGGGAAATGGCTCATCCATGAGGTAACAAGTGTGAGACATGACCTACAGCTGGGTGTCTTGGGGAAATGACTCATCCGTGAGGTAACAAGTGTGAGATATGACCTACACCTGGGTGTCTTGGGGAAATGGCTCATCCATGAGGTAACAAGTGTGAGATATGACTACAGCTGGGTGTCTTGGGGAAATGAATCAATCCATGAGGTAACAAGTGTGAGATATGACCTACAGCTGGGTGTCTTGGAGAAATGGATCATCCATGAAGCAAAGCATGGGCTTACTGGCTTCGGGGTCTCATTGACACTCTCCATTGGTTATTCAGATGTTAAAAATATAGTATTTGGCGATGGCTTAGGCATCGGTACAGGATGCATTCGTAAGGAAACCGATTTCTTCCACACTGAGCGCATTAGTGAAGGAAAGAATGTGGGACTCCACCAAATGTGCTATTTAACCTTGTCTCAGATGTCTTCGATAGAACGGACTTTAACAATGGCACTTGTTACTGAGTAAACTGTTAACAATGACGAACTGTTAACACCTCTTTAAGGTTTTCAACCACAAATCAGGGAGAATGTAAATGCCATATCAGTAGAAATTCATGTACCACCACCTGAACGACCCCGTGCGTGAGCGGATTATTTCCGCTGAAGCACAATGGAGATAGACCAGAGCACTGGGATCTTGAAGTTGCTTTGTTTGAACGTGTGATACATGCAATGAACGCCCCAATACTTTGCCATACCTTGCGTAGCGAAAGTAGGCTATAAGAAGGAAACATTTACAAAAGACGATATGATGTACACGCGCGAAACCCATACGAAAAATACACCAATGAGGGAAAACAAAGTGACATCACTTAAATGTATACAGAATAGGACGTAAAACCAAAATAAACAAATTATGTCCACAACAACAAAGGTAATTTATTTATCGGACTGATGTTTCACGCCGCAATCCAAGAACATTTCACTTATACGACGGCGACGAGAATTATACTGGTGGAAACCGAGCAGAACCCGAGGAAACTCATGACCATCGGCATGTTGCTGACAGACCTTCCCACGTATGACCGGAGAGGGGGCCCAACTCAGGTAAGAGGCTCCTGAGTTAATGTGACAGCAAAAGAAACAAGAAAACAGAACAAGTACACTAAGCTTATTGCAACATTATCCTGTTTTATATTCAATAACAAGCTCTTAAGCATTCTGTCACTAGAGTATATCTAATGTGTCACTATATTACATATACGCGCTCATAACAAGTTAGGAGCAAACCCTTCATATAGATACCTATACACATCTAGGTTTGGTACAAAGCATACGAAATATTTGTCCTAAGCTGATATCCATTTTGGTAATACGTATCCCTGGGCTGAAATCTATACTTTAAAAACTGTACAGAAGGTTTGCTTAAATTCACTAATTATCTTAATACCCAATTAAATATGGCGAAGTGTGGTATACCAGTGAATCCTGCTCTGCAAACTGAATAAAAAAAAGAGTGATGTTTCTTTAAATATTGTCCGAAAATTCGGAACTTTGTTGTAATAGTATTTCGAATTTCGAAAATGTCCATGAACAAAATGTGAACAAATCTTTTGGCATTCACTTTGGAACTGCCCAACCATGAATACATGGCTCTTAAAATTGTGTACCGACTATACAAGAAACATTAGAGATTTCCTAATTGTGTAATACAATATTCAGCTTCAGAGAAAATCCAAAGTACGATCGTATGTGGTCTTACTGTCTATAGTGAATCAAACTCTTCACATCACATGCAGGAAGAAGTCACCAAATATGGCAATTAGTTCCAAAATGTCTTTAGATTACATGTTTATCAATAACTTACAAAGCTTTGTAAATTCCATATAGGTATATATGCAAGCAGTGGTCAAAGCTTGCATTCAGCTTCAAGGTGTATCCGGTTCAGTGATTTAGTGGTTTAACGGAACTTCCAACTCAATGTATAATGCTATATGTGTGTAGTTGTTGTCAGTGTAGAGTGGGTACAAATGTAACTGATGTAGCCATTATCGAAAGTGTCATGTGATAGAAGAAAGTCCAATTGTGGACTTTTATTGGCACTAGGCAAAATGCCCATGTGTGGCACGTGTAGCACCCAGGAAGGTTACATACATTTAATTTGTGATTGATGTAGCCATTATCGGCAGTGTCATGTGATAGAAGAAAGTCCGACTGTGACTGCACGGTGCAGCCATTACCGGCACTTTAGGCAAAATGCCCATGTGTGGTACACGCGTTGCACCCAGAAGGGTTTCATAATTTGGTAAATGATGCAGCCATTATCGGGCAGTGTCATGTGGTAAAAAATTTGTGGTATAAAAGACTTCAAGAAAATGATAAATATGGAAGTCGTATAATATCTATATGCTGCCTCCACACTGGGGAAATTCATTTCTATACAGAAGAAAACATTAGGACTTTCACACACAGGCAATTCTACCACCATATTCTAGAGATATTTCAACAGAATACATGGTAGTGGCGTTAAGCAAGGTCGGCAGTATTACTTGCATGTGGTGGCAAGGCTTCTACAGACTGGATGATTATGGCTATACCATACACAGACATATCATGGAGAATTGTCTACATACCACTGAAGTACTTAACATGCACATGTAAGTTAAAAAGCAAATCTTACCAAACGAAAAACATCCTGAAAATCCCTTCAATATTAAGAAAAAAAAAACGATGATCTTTTTGTTTTAAGCAGCCTCACAATTTAAATGAGGCTGCATGGGAAGACAAAAAATATGTCCTTTTTCAAAAGGAGAAATGATCGCCCTACCGGCCATTATTCAGTGGCAGATATACAAATGGCAGCCAAACAACAAAATTATGTGGGCATCCACACGCCGTTTCAATTATTTTACAAGAAAAAAGTGTAATATAAACTCTGCACGTTCCATTTCCTGCCAAAGCATTATTTATACCATTCTTAGACACCTTTTCACTTACATGATAGGTTTACATTATAACCTACTTATAACATTCAACACAACACAAATATTCAAAATCGTCACATAACATGTTTGATCACAGAATGATACATATATTTATGTGTTTATATATTAACAGGTCGTAGCTTTACCCATTTTCTATGTTCAAATAGTATCTAACGGAAACTCCATCATCCAAAGAACGAGTCCACAAAGGCAGTTTTGATCCGGTTTAATAATGGCGTACAAGGACCACGCACCTAAACCAAGTCGCTCCAAGCTGTGTACTTTCGTGTATAGTTTTCTTCCAGTTAAGGATGAATTAATCCCTTCATGTTCACGGGAAGTCTGTTGTCTAAGTGACGCTAGAATGTATCCTGCTATTATAACACAATATTGTGTCATATTCAACATAACATCCTGCCAGTCTAATAGAACCTTTATGTTAACTCAATACAATATGTGAGTTATATTTAACAGAATTATCTGCTGCAATAACGAATACATTCTACGATCATTCATTTTCTTGAGAGTAGCACAACTTGATGCAAGTTTGTTTGACACATGCAACTGTTTCTTAAAATCATACCCGTGAATCTTTTTGCGGTACATTGAGAATCATACCCGTGAATCTTTTTGGTGTACACTAAGAAATTTGCATGTACTAGTCAGATGCCTTAGTGTAATTGACAAGATAGTTTACCTACATAGGAGATACTGAATGTTAATCCGTGGCATGTTCTGCAGAAATATCTTTCTTCTGAATTGTATACAACCAGGCAGCTGTGAATTCATTCTACAATGGGACAATAAAAAAAAGTACTTCTCAAACTGGCTTCTAACATTTTCTGATATGTTTGTACATAAATATATACCTACGAACCAAATATATCTGGAATAAGAAATAAAAGAAAAGAGGGTACTGAACAATAAAGAGAACTGCAAAAACATGGATTGACTTGGATGGAAGCAAAAACAGACAGAACGTCCCAATAAACAATATTGGAGGTGAAAAAAAAAAGCATAAAAAAACTGTCCCATAAATATTGTCTAAATTCCCACTGATACATAAATTTCACAATGCATAACAAAACATATGAAAGTCAAATGCATCGTTGCTACATGTAGTGTAAGCAATACAATGAAAAAAGCAAAAAAAGGGAAACAAGTGTTACGCCTAGTGGCTGAGTTAAAACAGTAAACAAAGTGACTTTATTTCTTTTAGATTTGCAAAATAGCTTTTAATATCAGCCAACTAAGTGCATTATCAATGTACCTGTATTTTTTCAACAAAGTCAGAACAGCAACCTTCCAAACAGCCTGTACACCATCAAAACAGCCTCTACACCTTCACAACAGCCTCTAACCCTTCACAACATCCTCTAACCCTTCACAACATCCTGAACACCTTCAAAACATCCCCAACACCTTCAAAACAGCCTCTGCACTCCAAAACAGCCTCTACACCTTCAAAACATACGCTTGTAAAGATCATGTCCACATTTTCCGAGATTCCGAGATCCACAAAATTCAGTCTAATCAGGAATACTTTTGGGTATGACTCCTTACTGTGGATGGAGTTAGAAACTATAGAGCCTTTGTGATTTCATCTGAATGAATCGGACAATGCTGATCAAAATGGAGAAAATATGTAGAAAGTTATTACCATGCCTTGATCATTCTGAAATGTAGCAATACAGGTCTTCACTCTGGCTGAAAAACAGGCATGAGGGTCCTTCACATTGGCTGAAAAACAGGCATGAGGGTCTTCACATTGACTGAAAAACAGGCATGAGGGTCTTCACTCTGGCTGAAAAACAGGCATGAGGGTCTTCACTCTGGCTGAAAAACAGGCATGAGGGTCTTCACTCTGGCTGAAAAACAGGCATGAGGGTCTTCACTCTGGCTGAAAAACAGGCATGAGGGTCTTCACTCTGGCTGAAAAACAGGCATGAGGGTCTTCACATTGGCTGAAAAAACAGGCATGAGGGTATTCACTCTGGCTGAAAAACAGGCATGAGGGTCTTCACATTGGTGAAAAAACAGGCATGAGGGTCTTCACATTGGTTGAAAAACAGGCATGAGGGTATTCACTCTGGCTGAAAAACAGGCATGAGGGTCTTCACATTGGCTGAAAAACAGGCATGAGGGTCTTCACATTGGATGAAAAACAGGCATGAGGGTCTTCACATTGACTGAAAAACAGGCATGAGGGTCTTCACATTGGCTTAAGAACAGGCATGAGGGTCTTCACATTGACTTGAAAAAACAGGCATGAGGGTCTTCACATTGACTGAAAAACAGGCATGAGGGTCTTCACATTGGCTGAAAAACAGGCATGAAGGTCTTCACACTGGCTGAAAAACAGGCATGAGGGTCTTCACACTGACTGAAAAACAGGCATGAGGGTCTTCACATTGGCTGAAAAACAGGCATGAGGGTCTTCACATTGGCTGAAAAACAGGCATGAGGGTCTTCACATTGGCTGAAAAACAGGCATGAGGGTCTTCACATTGACTGAAAAACAGGCATGAGGGTCTTCACATTGGCTGAAAAACAGGCATGAAGGTCTTCACACTGGCTGAAAAACAGGCATGAGGGTCTTCACACTGACTGAAAAACAGGCATGAGGGTCTTCACATTGGCTGAAGAACAGGGAGACCACAAACTGAATGTTATCAGTTTCTGTAGTATGATCCAGTGTAGAATTTTCAAAATTAAAGTCTCAAGAAATACCGAGATGAACTTTCCCCCTGAGAGAGTTAACAAAAGTTGAAAACACCGCAGAAAACACCAGAGGGTATTGAAAAAAACATACAAAAGACAAAGAAAATAGA
Organism: Liolophura sinensis; assembly: GCF_032854445.1. Lineage (NCBI taxonomy): Eukaryota > Metazoa > Mollusca > Polyplacophora > Chitonida > Chitonidae > Liolophura > Liolophura sinensis. The sequence continues at coordinate 24,621,400 of NC_088298.1, forward strand.
TCCCAAATTATTGCTTATCTTCAAATGTAAAATTCAAGTAAAAAACAAAGATGCTTCTTTTATGCGATGCCAGATGAGCCCAAAGCTTATTTTTAACACTATTTTTTGTCAAACAATGCTAAAACAAGAAGAAAAAAATCCCATAACGATCAACAGTGTAACAAAACTTGAGAAAATATGGAGAGATAATATCCAACATTTATTTTTTTGCTTCACAAAATTTTACTCTTACTTTATGAATTTCCTTGAACAGGATGAAAATTAAGGATACAGATTAAATACTACTCCAAGTAACATTTTCCCCACAATCATCAAAACACTACTCAAGACTTCACCCATACAAATGAACACAATTTGTGAAATAAGTCTGCGTACCATTTAATACCATGAACATCAATTTTGCATAAACAGGAAAACCAGCATATAGGAAGATATCTATAGTAGAGATATAAAAAATAATATAACTATCACAGCTTGTTGATTTTCCAAGAGAAAATTTTACAGCTACAAAGTATAAACAAAACTTGAAAGATTAATGGGCGTAAAAAAACTGAAAAAAACAGTGTGTGTTTTGTTTGGGGGGGGGGGGGGGGGGAGGAACTTTTGCTTTTTGTCACTCCTCAAGGAAGCCCCCTCGTACTGTATCTGTTAACACCCTGCATTTTGTACAATATACACAAAATGGTTCCACACAATTCTGCAAATGAGCTGCTGTATAGAAGTAGATGTGAGATTTTCACGCAAAATAAGTTATGGACACATTGCAACACGTAGCTAACAAGCATTACATTCATCAGGGCTGCACAGATTTGTCAAAGCCCTGTGACTTTATTTTCAAAGCACTGTGACCAGGTGTGACTATTTCCAAGACAGTTTCGAGAGACTTATTTCATTGTACTGTGACTTGATTCAAGGTAAAAGGACTTCATATGGGAGTGTTCTTTCATTTCAAAGGAAGTGTGACTTTATTTCAAGGGATTATGGCTTCATTTCATGTGATCACGACTATTTCAAACGGTGTAACCTTATTTCAAAGAAGTGTGACTTTCACAGGAGTTTGACTTTATTTCATGGGATCAAGAAAAGAGTGACTTCATTTCACATGAATACTTACTTTTAACAGATATTCATATTCACAGTAATAAACTTGTAATTAATTTCTTCTGCATTTTATAGGAGGAAAACGTTTTGACAAACATTACTCCTAAATGAACAAAGTTGTCCAAAAGCGATCTCAAACCCGCCCTGGAATTTAGGAATCCTCTGGCTGAAGTGATATCTAAGATGAATCCAGACTTACACAGTTACAAGTAGAGTTCACAGATTGCCAGCGCTCGTTCATTTGTTCTGGCTACGATAAACTCCAGGTCACCAGCTAAGGGGAAGTCACTCCGCACAATGGCATAAATCTTATGACATTTGATGGTTATCTCCCCTGAAACATTTCCCAGCTTAAACCTAAATCGGCCCATATTTGTGCTTAAACAGATTTATCACTTTAGCGTTACACACATTTTTTTTTTTAAATACAAAACATGGCTAATAAAATGAATAATCATTTATTTAAACCTCACTGCACTCTACTGTACTACAGATCTGATGGCACATTAATTCAATGCAATGTTTATAATCGTGAGCCTGATTCTCTAATCCAGCTTCAAAAATATCAGGTATTTATTCACAATCATCTTACATCACACTGAAAATCTGATCCAGGGTTAATAAAAAACGTTTTAACATATTATAAATTTCTTCTGTGACATGGCATAACCATCAGGTTATTCTGATGTTTCTGCTATGCACCCCCTCCCCCCCTCACCGCCTCCCCCCCCCCCCCCAAAAAAAAACAAGTCCATTGTGCATATCTCAGAATAACCTCTGAGGTCCTACCCCACCATCCACCAACTGGCCACTTCCTTTTCTACTGGTATGAATGGAATATATGTAGCTAATGTCTGACAATAGTTTCTGTTCGTAATCAAGTTCACAATCATGCCAATGAACGCACTGTTTATATAATGTAGAGCTAGATATAATTTCATAACATAACACTTAACTGTAGAGTATAATCTCACATCCTAACAACATTACACTAGCAGTCAGTGGCTAACACCACTGCATTACCAATTACATATATTATTACTTAAGAAAATTACTTACTTGCTAATTAACATTCCTTTTCCTCATGAAACAAATAAGTCATCATTTCAAACTCATTTTCTCAAAATTCATTTTAGTCACTCACTAATGATCTCCAACAAAAAAAAAGAAGCCCTAAAAAAAAAGCCCAAAACATAACATTCATTTTCTCCCATAATCCAAACTTTAAGCAATCGTACTGGGCAAATGTCTGTTCCGACTAAAAATTTGTAATTCTCCAGCACACAAACAAAATGTGATTTTCTCGCCTAGAGGTGTGTCAAGGTCACCAGAGTTTCGTGAAGGTCATCTTGATGAAGCCTGGTTCTTTTCTCAACTCCCAGTATTTCCCGTTGAATTCGTAAGTTTCCTGACCATTCACGGCAACCTTCCTGGAAAACATAATCATGACAAATAATTAAATGTACCGGTGTCCATTATTACTTGTTTATTTATTTGTTCATTTGATTGTTTTTTGAAAGCCATGCTCTCCATCCCGAAGTGTGAAGGTCTACCATCAACCTGAGGATGGTTGTGGGTTTCCCCCAGGCTCTGTGTAGGTTTCCTCCCACCATAATGCTGGCTGCTGTCTTATCAGTGAATATTCTTGAGTATGGCGTAAAATCAAATAAATAAATAAATTTAAGCCCATGCTCAAGAATGTATGAGTTCTAAGATGGCAGTTAGGATTATGGGTGGAGGAAATCAAAGATCCTGGGGGAAATCAAAGATCCTGGGGGAAATCGAAGATCTTGGGAGAAACCAAAGATCCTGGGGTTTTATGTCAACCATAAGAAATAGTTAGCAATGGCCCACACAACACCATCTGGTTTAACAGTATTGTACTATATGTGAGAAGCATGAGATTTTGTTACTTTGTATTTTCAGCTGGTTACTGTAGAAACCAAAATCCAATCAACTCAGCCAGGTACCTGGTGTGTTACCTGTAAATACCTGGCCCAGGTCAGTAGTGAATTACACGCTTCGCAGGTTTTCCTATACCCACAAACCTGATTGCTAATGTAGGAATAAAAAAAACTAAGGGGCTAAACACCAATCAAATTTTAAAAAAAAAGACATTACACTTCACTGTCTTCAAAGTTTTACACTGTCTAAAGTTAACTTCCATTAACTAGAGCCCAAGGGCTGTGAAATGGGTCTATTGCTTTTCTTGCATTTTTTGTTTTTCTTGTAACTAATGACCAGTTGTCTTCTAGAACAATTCACTGGTCTTCTCCACCCACAACGGGCCTATCAGTTATTCTGTCTGCAATGCAGGACCCCGCCCCACCTCATTACGACATGACTTTAAAGAGAATGCAATTCACCAGAACCTTGTATTATGATATACTGTAGGATTGTGGACACTTTCCCGAATTTTTTTTGCAACTAAGTCGTTCTCATTTCTATTTGTTCGGTTAGTGTGAGCATGAAAGTTTTCGTTATTTGTACAACTGCCATAAATGGCAACAGATCAAAGCAACATATCGTAATACATGTTTTGGTCCTTCCATTGTATAGTTGTATCTCAACAGTACAAGTATGGCAAGGACACATAAAATACACGTACAATCTGTCAACCTTCTTTTCAGGATTATATCCAAATGTTCATCGCATACAGCAACTAGAAAAATCAACTATTGGGCAGTAACCCAAGGGGTCAAGCCGTGCTACAGATAATTTTCAGCGGCTAAGCAGTACTTCCAACTTTCCAAGAGAGGAAGTACTGCATTAAGCCTACCACAGTAAACATATATTTGAAAATACTTCACTATTTTGGGTCCCCAGCAATACACCTGGAAAGTGTGAAGTTGATTGAGTGAAGGGGCGTTGAGAAAATCGAAAGACATACATGTGCATACATGTATAGGCTTACATAGACCTACCAGTACAGAGAGTCTTGTAGTTACATATAGGACTACAAGTTTATGTATGTACATGTCAATTGCCCAGAATTACCACTTGTCATAACATTCTTCCTCACCAGTAATGAATCTGAATGACATTTATTTATTACACCTCAACCTGTAGGCCTATTGGGTTTATTCCAATAACTGACTGACAGCTTTACCTTTTCATTTTGTTCGATAGCAGGAGCTGCAGTATTATTTCATTCTATGGTAACTTGCCTAATGCCACTCGTAATTTTTTTATCGAAACATTTACACGAACAACTGCCGTTTTGGGATCAAAACATGACGTGTTTGTTATGCTAAATCCAAATGTAGGCCAACTATAATGGGCATATGGCGATTCTCACCAATAGACCCATAAAAACGTACAGAATATTTCCGTCAAATTACAAGTCCTGGATTTGAACTTTCATTAACAATGTACAGGATTTTGCTCTCAGAAGCACTAACCTGAACCACCTGGGCTCTAGCTGCTGATTGTTTTCTTCTCGTTTTCTCCGTCTGTCCCGTTGTAGTTGTTCTAACCTCAGTTTCTCCTTCTCCGCTTCTTCAATTCTCCCTTCTTCAAGGAGCCTACAAGAAATAAAATACACTGATATTTATTCATCTGATTTGATTTTTGCTAACAGTTATTCACTTTTATAAGAATTCTGTGCGTAATTGACGGCTCTCGTGGAGGAAAGTTACTCGACTGATTTGGGTAAGTCAGCAGCCACTGGCACGTTACTGACCATCACTCTGTCATGCACATCTTATTGGCAAAAGACAGGTGTCTTCAATAAATATTTATTTATTTATTTCATTTGTGTTTTACACCTTCCTCAAGAACATTTTACTTATTCAACAGTGACCAACATTATGGTGGGAGCAAACTGGGCAGAGCCCAGGGAAAACCCACATCCCAGGGAAAACTCACAGTGTAAATACGACAACTGCATTTTTCAGTAACACTCCCTCATTCCTTGAAGTGTAAATTCAACTACTGCAGTTTTCAGTAACACTCCCTCATTCCTTGCAGTGTAAATATGACAACTGTAATTTTCAATAACACTCCCTCATTCCTTGAAGTGTAAATTCAACTACTGCAATTTTCAGTAACACTCCCTCATTCCTTGCAGTGTAAATACGACAACTGCAATTTTCAGTAACACTCCCTCATTCTTTGCAGTGTAAATATGACAAGTGCAATTTTCAGTAACACTCTCTCATTCCTTGAAGTGTAAATTCAACTACTGCAATTTTCAGTAACACTCCCTCATTCCTTGCAGTGTAAATACGACAACTGTAATTTTCAATAACACTCCCTCATTCCTCACAGTGTAAATTCAACTACTGCAATTTTCAGTAACACTCCCTCATTCCTCGCAGTGTAAATACGACAACTGCAATTTTCAGTAACACTCCCTCATTCCTTGCAGTGTAAATATGACAAGTGCAATTTTCAGTAACACTCCTTCTTTCCTCACAGTGTAAATACGACAACTGCAATTTTCAGTAACACTCCCTCATTCCTCACAGTGTAAATACGACAACTGCAATTTTCAATAACACTCCCTCATTCCTTGAAGTGTAAATTCAACTACTGCAATTTTCAGTAACACTCTCTCATTCCTTGAAGTGTAAATTCAACTACTGCAATTTTCAGTAACACTCCCTCATTCCTTGCAGTGTAAATTCAACTACTGCAATTTTCAGTAACACTTCTTCATTCACTGAAGTGTAAATACAACTGCAATTTTCGGTAACACTCCCTCATTCTTCGCAGTGTAAATTCAACCACTGAAATTTCAGTAACTCTTCCTCTTTCCTTGCAGTGTAAATCTGACTACTAAAATTCCTCGCAGTGTAAATTTGACTACTGAAATTTCAGTAATACTTGTAAACTCTTCACAGTGCATGTTTCAAAATAACTGCAATTGTCAGACTTCCAAACTTGTCACAAGGGTGCCACTGTCTATATTAGTGGTTAGTGCCACATGTTCGGTTATTACTGTACCTCTGATCAGGCCGGAATCGCGTGTCTGTCGGCGGCAGGTATCTCGCATGTTCCCGTTCAGGGTCATTGAGTTCTATGGCAAACCTGGAGAAGCCATAATACAGCTCATAGTCATCCGGCATAGCACCTGCAACAAGGGAGGTAACTTGTGATATCAACACTGCTCATTGTGTAAAGGTAAGTAACCCGTGTGAGGCCAGGGCGTTAAAAGGTTTCCCTACCCAAACTGTTACTGGGTAGTTACTAACATGTGACAGAAATAATTGGCAGTCTCAAACTCTATCCAGTGTTGATAAGAAACTTTATAGGATATCTGTGCACGAAAATAACCGAAACATACTTTTGTCAAAAGGCCAACCATCCCACACAGAATTTAACTGAACAGTGAGTTTTAAATGTCCCACAAAGACAGTATTATTATTAAATATATCACCTGTGCAATAAGTTTTACATGTCCCACCTGTGCAATAAGTTTTACATGTCCCACCTGTGCACTAAGTTTTACATGTCCCACCTGTGCAATAAGTTTTACATGTTTCACCAGTAGAGTGAGTTATAAATGTCTCATCTCTACAATAAGTCTTATTAATAAATGCCCCACCTGTACAGTCAGTTTTAAATGTCTCACCTGTACAGTCAGGTTTAGATGTCTCACCTGTACAGTCAGTTTTAAATGTCTCATCTGTATAGTAAGTTTTAAAAGTCTCATCTGTACAGTAAGTCTTAAATACCTCACCTGTACAATAAGTCTTGAATACCTCACCTGTACACAAATTTTAAATGTCTCATCTGTATAGTAGATTTCAAGTGTTCTGTTGGTAAGAGTAAGTTTTAAATGTCTAACCAGTTCAGTAAGTTTCATCTCACCTGTACAACAGGTTTTAAATGTATCACCTGAATAGTGAGACAGAAGTTTAAATGTCTCATCTATACAGGAAGTTTGAATGTCTCACTTTTACTGGAAGTTTTAAATGTCTCACCTGGTCTCCAGATACACCTGGTGGAGGGGGGCTGTCCACTGTACAGAGCCTCATTCCACTTCCCAAACAGGTGGTGTACCACTCGACCTTCAGGGTTTAACACCTGACCAACCAACTCGTGTCTCTTAGATGACCAATAGCTAGCCTGGTTACAAATACACACAAAAATACAAGTTTTACAACCAATAAGAAAGATTTGCAATGCAATATACACAGTTTTTTATACAAACACTATGTACTTACTTATTTGAACATGTTATTAATTTTAAGGTCCAATTTCAGTCAGCAGCAGCTTGTTCAGCTTTTGCCACAATTTCGTCCCATTTTGTTACAGAAAACACACAGGCTAATACCGAAAAAATCTTGACAGATATACCTCTCATGATACAATGTCATCATAACATCAGATCTATCAGCTCTTTTGTATTTTATTACATAGGGCTATTAAAATAGCGGTTATACAGTTCAAACTACCCTGGATCAAATCTTGACAAAATCTCCCTGGATATTTCTTGGCCGCATTTTGTCACTGTAACACGTTTTGTCACTGTAACACATTTTGCCACTGTAGCACATTTTGCCACTGTAACACATTTTGTCACTTTGTCCCTTTGCTACATATTATGAGTTTGTTTATACATTTTCCCACTCTGACACATTTGTCACTGGTTGAAATACATTTTCCCACCCTGCCACATTTGTCACTGTTTGTAATACATTTTCCCACCCTGCCACATTTGTCACTGGTTGTAATACGTTTTCCCACCCTGCCACATTTGTCACTGGTTGTAATACATTTTCCCACCCTGCCACATTTGTCACTGGTTATAATACATTTTCCCACCCTGCCACATTTGTCAGTGGTTGTAATACATTTCCCTACTCTGACACATTTGTCACTGGTTGTAATACATTTTCCCACCCTGCCACATTTGTCAGTGGTTGTAATACATTTCCCTACTCTGACACATTTGTCACTGGTTGTAATACATTTTCCCACCCTGCCACATTTGTCACTGGTTGTAATACATTTTCCCACCCTGCCACATTTGTCACTGGTTATAATACATTTTCCCACCCTGCCACATTTGTCACTGGTTGTAATACATTTTCCCACCCTGCCACATTTGTCACTGGTTGTAATACATTTTCCCACCCTGCCACATTTGTCACTGGTTATAATACATTTTCCCATCCTGCCACATTTGTCAGTGGTTGTAATACATTTCCCTACTCTGACACATTTGTCACTGGTTGTAATACATTTTCCCACCCTGCCACATTTGTCACTGGTTGTAATACATTTTCCTCCTCTGCCACATTTTGTCACTGTAACACGTTTTGTCACTTTGTCCCTTTGCTACATATTACGAGTTTGTTTATACATTTTCCTACTCTGCCACATTTGTCACTGTTTGTTTATGCATTTTCCCAGCCTGGAACGTCACTTTTTGCAACACCTTTTTCCCACTCTGCCACATTCGTCACTGGTTGTACATTTTGACCATTGTCCTTTCATTACATGTAATGACTTTATAACGTTTTGTTACTCTGTCAACTGTGGTCACCGTCACAGTGAGTCATTCTAAATTCTAACCCAAGGGGGCCTCCGTGGCTCAGTTGGTTAACACGCTAGTGCAGCGTAATAACTCAGGAGCCTCTCACCAATGCAGTCGTTATGAGTTCAAGTCCAGCTCATGGTGACTTTCTCTCCAGCCGTACTTGGGAAGGTCTGGCATAAACCTGAGGATGGTCGTGAGTTTCCACCGGGCTCTGCCCTGTTTCCTCCCACCATAATGCTTGCCGTCGTCGTATAAGTGAAATATTCTTGAGTACGGTATAAAAAAACCAATCAAATAATGCAAATAAATAAATTCTAACCCCAAGAAAACCTGTGTCTAACGTTAACATATCACATACTGTGAAGTACTTAATTTTCGCGTGGAACTAATTTTCGCGTGGAACTAATTTTCGCGTGGAACTAATTTTCGCAGATTTCGCAGTCAATAATTTACCATGAAAAATAATTCCAGTGAAAACAATATCCAATATTGAATCATAAACTACAGATAGTAGTAATAATGAAGTGAAATCTTTGCCAGGATGAAGTGAGTTGCACTAAGAAAGCCCGATGGGCCAGCTAAATTTTTGAACAGCAGGAAAGGGAAATTATGGTTTAATGGAAAATGGTTTAAAATACAAACTCTGGTCCTATGGCTTGGTGGGTATAAAACAAAGTGGGACTTTATTTGTCTTTTGTTTGATCAATCTTCGCTATGTCCGTAAAGTGAAAGAAAAGCAGATACCAGCAACATGCTGGCTTCTAATGAATGTCGCTCTGATACACAATATCCGATTGGCTGTGTCTCTCCTGTGGTCCAGCTTCTAACAAACTGTGAAGTGTGTGCAACAACACAATGGCCGTACGGTTTGCGGTTTCTGCCACACGACCTGAGGACGATTAAAACTGAAAACAATGCAAAACTTACCGTAATGCTTGATAAAGAATGAGTATGGTGAATTCATATGTTGTGCGTTGAACTGCTCAAAAGGTGACAGGTCACTTTGCCAGGTGTCTAAAAGTATTCATCAATGATTCAAAATGAAGTAACACGGTATCTCACCTTGGCAAATGATATTTTGCATAGTATGTCTCTATTACGGATGGTCATCTCCCCGTACTGGTCAACCCAGCGCTGACCGCCAAAGATGTTGTGGACGCAGGTGGTGACCTTATTCCATGTGTAGTGGTCATTATACCTGAGGAAATTAAATAACGTCTGACTGAGACAGGGGGATTAATCAGCTGATTAACATGTGTGTTATATGTTAATATATGTTAATATATGTGTTATATTCAGAAGGTGTCTTGCAGGTGTGACTTAAAAGATACATGAATTACAAATTTCTGAAAATGGAGTTTAAGATGTGGATGTTTTAATGCGATTGTATGTTAAATGTGATGATAACAAAGCATTCTGAGTCATTTGTGACCAGTCATTCTATAAATTAATAAAGTGTAATCAACATCACTGCATTTTTTTGTTTGTTTGTTTTTTTTTCGTACCCAAGTCTGCTTAAGCCATGGTGCTAGAGGCATGTAAATAGCTACTATTTATGCACTGACATGAAAAGTTAGAATAAAAAAATGTGACACTTTGCCAACTATCACACCGTCATTGCTCCTCTGGTTTTACTCTCTATACTGTACATCTTTAATTATACAATATATAAAAGCACTAAAAAAAAGCTTTTAAGTTTTCTTCTTGTGGCAAAAAAAGGGCTTTTAGTATTCCTAAGCCCTCAGTGGTCAGTCCGGAAATTGAGCAGCCTGCTGATGTGACGTCAACGGTGATAGGCGTCAGAATAAACCTGATTTAGGGGGAGAGCCCAAAGTGAGGCTGCCAAGCTGGGCATTGTCGCTATGTTCACCGATATTTATTACTTAGTTTTTTTCTCATCTTATTGGCATATCTTTCTTCACATTCCTTAAAACTATACTCTTCATTAGTGCCTTATCCTGGGATACTTTAAAAGAAAAAGACTTCTCACAATCAAAGTTAGCATCACTACTTAAAACTATGCACAAATAGATTTCCATTTATTTTTTTCGATTTTTGTGAAGAGAGGTATTCAAACATTTGGATTCTAAGGTGGGCTTTATGGACTATACTATCAGCGTTTAGGAACTCTGATGTCAGAGCAAGTTTTCCCAACTCTAATTCTGACACTCATTGTTTACTGATAAAAGATTCCCAAAAGTTTCTTCCTTTCTGTGAACATCAGGAAAAAAGGTGACGTGACGTCAGAGTTCCTAGATATTGTCAGCATGGTTCATAAAATCCACCTCACTGTTAAAATATTTGAATGCCTTTCAACACTTTTCAAAATATCTGAAAAAAACAAATGAAAGTACATTTACGCATAGTTTTCAGTTGTCTATATGATGAAACTTACTTCACATTTCAGCTTTGTTTTACTTTAAACTCGGCATACATGTATAGGGCAGCAAGAGACCCAACTCGACTCAACTCAATTCAACCGTTGCATCCGTTGTTAGTGCTTGAGTATGTCAGATAACAATGCAGCCACTGGAGTCATATTCCACTTGTTTATGTCAGATAACAATGCAGCCACTGGAGTCATATTCCACTTGTTTATGTCAGATAACAATGCAGCCACTGGAGTCATATTCCACTTGTTTATGTCAGATAACAATGCACTACTGGAGTCATATTCCACTTGTTTATGTCAGATAACAATGCAGCCACTGGAGTCATATTCCACTTGTTTATGTCAGATAACAATGCAGCCACTGGAGTCATATTCCACTTGTTTATGTCAGATAACAATGCAGCTACTGGAGTCATATTCCACTTGTTTATGTCAGATAACAATGCAGCCACTGGAGTCATATTCCACTTGTTTGGTGCATGCTGGATCAATCCCATGTCAAAACTAGAGTCGTGTCTTAAGCTTTCAGGTATGCCGCGCTTTACCTTTCTTCAATATTCTTAACCAATGTTTTACTTTCTATTTTCTGCTCAGTGATGCATGCTAAATTGACTCAATAATATGTCATATTTGACTTACATGTATGCAGGCTTGACAATGATCAGGTTTAACATTTTTAATAGAGCCTTTCTAAATTTCCCCAAATCGTTTTGTCAAAAGCAACATGTTAAGATCTTAAACGCCTTGAAGTTAGATATATTTTTCAAAAATTGACATTGCCGATGTGGCATTAAGCCATTATCATTCATTCAAAAATGGATGCAATCAAAATGCTGGTATGTTGGATATGAGAATATACATTCATACATATATTACTCTTGTCCTATCTCCTTAAAAACAATAATTAAGGAGCCCAAGTAATTAAGTGTCATGATTGTTTTATTGATCGGAGTTGGATTTGCACTCATGCCCTGATAGGTGAGAGGCTACAGAGTAAAGGAGGAGGAGAAGAAGAGAACAACACAGTACTTGGGTAATGACACTGTTACAGTTCCCAGAGGCTGGATCTCCATGGACTTCCCCCAAAACTTGTTCTTTATTCTCATATCTGTAAGGAGAAATCAACAATCACTGTACTACACTGAAATGTTTCATTATGGTTATTTATTTATTTATTTTAGTGACTATCAACGACAAACTATCATCATAAAATATTCAAGGGTTTAACACCGCCATAGCGAAGTTTGTTGGGTCACCCCATACCGCTGGTACAAGACAAAGTTTAGCGGTATTGGCTTACACAACAAACACTAAGACGAAGGTGTTAAAGTCTATTCTACACCAAGAAAGGAACAAACTTGATGAGGTAAAAGTACCCGACCATGTGTTGTGTGACAAACTTGATGAGGTTAAAGTACCCGACCATGTGTTGTGTGACAAACTTGATGAGGTTAAAGTACCCGACCATGTGTTGTGTGACAAACTTGATGAGGTTAAAGTACCCGACCATGTGTTGTGTGACAAACTTGATGAGGTTAAAGCACCCGACCATGTGTTGTGTGACAAACTTGATGAGGTTAAAGTACCCGACCATGTGTTGTGTGACAAACTTGATGAGGTTAAAGTACTCGACAATGTGTTTTGTGACAAACTTGATGAGGATAAAGTACCTGACCATGTGTTGTGTGACAAACTTGATGAGGTTAAAGTACCCGACCATGTGTTGTGTGACAAACTTGATGAGGTTAAAGTACCCGACCATGTGTTGTGTGACAAACTTGATGAGGTTAAAGTACCCGACCATGTGTTGTGTGACAAACTTGATGAGGTTAAAGTACCCGACCATGTGTTGTGTGACAAATTTGATGAGGTTAAAGTACTCGACCATGTGTTGTGTGACAAACTTGATGAGGTTAAAGTACCCGACCATGTGTTGTGTGACAAACTTGATGAGGTTAAAGTACCCGACCATGTGTTGTGTGACAAACTTGATGAGGTTAAAGTACCCGACCATGTGTAGTGTGACAAACTTGATGTTTGAAAAGGTCATCTCTATCTAAAATGTATGTCTGCACATGGCTTGCAACTAACAGCGGGGTAGAATATATTCACTAAACATACTGACCTTGTTTGAAGATAAAATTCCTGGATTCGCAGTGGCATGCTGAAATCGGGGGATGGTGGCTGACCTGTAAAGGAAAAGCGCACATTAAATATGAGTCTATTCATCTGCATGAGGTCTATGTATTGATTTATTTATCATAGTTGATCGGTGTTTTACGCCGTACTCAAGATTACTTCAATTATACAACGGTAGCCAGCATTATGGTGGGAGGAAACCCGACAGAGCTTGGAGGGAAACCCAATATCATCTGCAGGTTATGGGCTGACCTTCCCACGTATGGCCGGAGAGGAAGCCAGCATGAAGTGGACAATGACCATCAGAAGGTTGCTGGCAGACCTTCCCATGTACAGCCAGAGAGGTGGCCATACACTCACAGCGGCCACATTGGTGAGAGGCTCCTGTGTCATTGCGCCGCACTGACGTGCTAACCACCTCAGGCACAAAGGCCCCCTTTATGTATTGATCACCAGGCCTTGGGATCATCAGATCCAACGACCATCAGAAGGTTGCTGCCAGACCTTCCCATGTACAGCCAGAGAGGTGGCCATACACTCACAGCAATCAGATTGGTGAGAGGCTCCTGTGTCATTGCGCCGCGCTGACGTGCTAACCATCTCGGGCACGAAGGCCCCCTTTATGTATTGATCACCAGGCCTTGGGATCATCAGATCCAACGACCATCAGAAGGTTGCTGCCAGACCTTCCCATGTACAGCCAGAGAGGTGGCCATACACTCACAGCGGCCACATTGGTGAGAGGCTCCTGTGTCATTGCGCCGCGCTGACGTGCTAACCACCTCGGGCACGAAGGCCCCCTTGGGAGAGACTCCTTGGTAACAGCGCCATTCTGGCGTGCTAACCGCCCCAGCCACACAGGTTCCTCAATGTTTTTGCATGCATGTATGTCCATGTTTAAATGGCTTAAACAGGTCTCGAACTAAACGAAGCTCACGTGAAATTTGATTTATTTATTTATTTATTTATTTGATTGGTGTTTTACGCCGTACTCAAGAGTATTTCACTTATACGACGGCGGCCAGCATTACAGTGGGTGGAAACTGGGCAGACCATTCGCAGGTTGCTGACAGACCTTCCCACGTACCACCGGAGAGGAAGCCAGCATGAACTGGTCTTCAACTCACAGCGACCACATTGGTGAGAGAGTCCTGGGTCATTACGCTGCGCTAGCACGCTAACCAACTGAGCCACGGAGGCCCCCGTGTGAAATTTGAATGAACATTCATTTTACATGAGAATGTAATTCATGTACAATCCAAACAACTCTAACTTTAAGCTGTATCATACTGTTCAACAGTTACTCTAAATCCTCAACCTTTTCGCAAATCAAAGAACAACTTTCAGTGCAATTTATGCACATTTTTAGTTTAATATGGGAGACCCAGCTACATTGGCGGGACTGGCCAGTTTCAGGGCTCCACAAAAAGTATACTTTTAATCAATCCACACAGAATAATGCCTTCTGAACAGTTTGCGAACATGCGAAGAGGTTAAAGAAGTACAGTAATCTTATTTTACCGGCTTACCTGTTCAGCGACAAACCTCCAGCCTTTGTCCTCTCGGATGTTCTCATATGTCTCTTCCAGGAGGGGGTTGAACGGCTTGTAACCTGCTCTGTGATAGGTTGAGGCATATGCGCTAACTGCAAAGGCGGCCACATACAACTGCCATAAAGAAAAACGAAAATTTTGCTACATTCTGAGAGAGAAAAAGTGTGTACAATCATTCATTCAAGACCTTGATACATTACAGGAAAATACACACCTTCTGATTGACAGGCAAATATAAACAGATAAAGTGGCAAACATTGGGTAATACAGAGAGGATATTGAGCTGTGACAGTTGAGTGTAATGAAAATTGCTCACATGAGAGGAGGAAATGATAACCCATGACACGCGAAGCTTTCATCAGAGCAATGCTCATCATATTTTTGGCATTCAACCTTCACTGTGCTATACTGTATTAATTATTTACATTTTTAACAACATAACCGTTTTATGTTGTCTTTTAAGCTGTAGGCCTTCACAGGCTTGCATACAGCGTGATGTGGTACATGACGTCTTGTATGGCACCATGTCTTTTGCGTCACGTAAGCAAGTTAAAGTTAATGAAATCTGTATTATGATGTCATCCCACTGCGAACATCATAAACAAAACATTTCTTCTGTTTTATCAAATGTTATAACAACTTAGATTTGGTAGGAAGAACAGTTCACCTGTAGGAGACATATGAATGCAAAATTTCAGCTCAATACATACTGAAATCGCGAACTTAGTGATTTATGGTAATTAACATGCACACAGTGCATCAGCTATGGAATATCCCCAATATGCCATTGCGTTTTATATGCATGTAAAACTTCTGGTCAATACACACTGTAGATTTTGAGATACCACCCATTACGTACAAAATACACTAAGTCAGGAAGTTGGTCATTTACGGTATTTAATATGTACACACCGTATCAACAATGGAATTGTGCTCTACATGTCTGCATACTGTGAGCTCAATAAATGCAGTACTTTCGGAGATACCACTCCTAACATTTTGTTTAACATTGATTCTAATACACAATACAATACACTAAATCAGGAATTCAGTAATTTACGGTATTTAATATGTGCCCACTAAGTCAACGAGGGAACATTCTCCTCGTGCTATTGTGCTCTATATGTGCAAACTCTGAGCTTAATGCCTGTAGCACTTTATAAGATACCACCCAAACATTTTGTTCAACATTTCTTTCCCTGTTATTAGACAATGATGCTCAAGGTACGACATAAGCTATATGCCTGTACTTTGTACAGGTGAGAAAAAAATATTATTTAACATGTCAAATAACACTTTTATCAGTGAAGACATTTCACTTCTCATTCTGATGTCAGTCACGAGTCACAAAGACCATCCAACTTTTAGTATTAAGTCACTTGATGATGCGTACATGGAACTGAAACCCAGATCTTCTGCCCATAAGTACAAGACAATGAAATAAGAGCGTTACCATTCTCTCATAAGGATCATCATGTTCTGCTGCCTTATCAAGAAGTTCACTGTACTCCAGTTCTTCACAGAGACGCTATAAAATAAAAAGATGGATCACTGTTTATTTGCCGGGGGTTAAACGTCGCATCTAGCATTTATACTTTAATCACATGAAAACAATGATTCCTAGTAGCAGGAATAGTGCTGCATTCCTCCCACACCAGCCAATCAGAAACGATTCTGTAGCCCTCTAACACAGGGCTACGTGCATTTCAGTCAGAATTTGCCTTCACTTAAACCTCTTGCCACTTTAGTCTGTAAACTTTTCTTAACATTCAAATAATGTTGACTGATCAGCAATTCCCAAGTTCTTGATTTATTTATTTATTTGGTGTTTTACGCTGTCCTTAAGAATATTTCACTTGTACGACAGTGGCCAGCATTATGCTGGGAGGAAACCGACATGACCATCCACAGGTTGCTGGCTGACCATCTCATGTACAGACAGAGGAAACCCACATGGAGAAACACACGACCATCCACAGGTTGCTGACTGACCATCTTACGTACAGACAGAGGAAACCAGCATGGAGAAACACACGACCATCCACAGGTTGCTGGCCGACCACCTTATGTACAGACAGAGGAAACCAGCATGGAGAAACACACAACCATCCATAGGTTGCTGGCCGACCATCTCATGTACAGACAGAGGAAACCAGCATGGAGACACACACGACCATCCACAGGTTGCTGGCTGACCATCTCATGTACAGACAGAGGAAACCCGCGTGGAGAAACACACGACCATGCAGAGGTTGCTGGCCGACCATCTCATGTACAGACAGAGGAAACCCGCATGGAGAAACACACGACCATCCACAGGTTGCTGGCCGACCATCTCATATACAGACAGAGGAAACCAGCATGGACTTGAACTCACAGTGACCACATTTGTGGGAGACTCCTGGGTCATGCTGGCATGCTAACAAAGTTCTTGAAATCCCCCTTGCCCACCTCCCCAAATCGATATTAGATAGTCGAGATAAGAATGGAGCTTTAGCCTTAATTATGACAATACCTGAAGCACATTTAGTGGTTCGTTCAGCGTCACAGGCATCGATATCTTGGAGAGATCTTTGCCGATGTTCTTACACAGCAGACTCCATAGACTGATATCGCCTACGTCGGGCTTGGGGCGCGGCAAAACTGAGCGACGACCCGTGCGATATTTCTGGGGAATTAGTTCTTCTGACACTGGAAAAAAACAAAACATTTGACCGATCTTACTGACGGTGTTTAATACTGTAATCATGAATATTTTATTTGTAGAACAGTTTGATATCTTTGACTGGTGTTCTTCCGCAAATCTGGAATAATTCATTTGTATGACAGTTTCTCAGTCATATCAAGGTGATGACATAAACCACTGACATTTGGCACATTGCTGACAAACTTTCCCAGATGCGAGGCTTCATTGCCAAGACAAAGCTCTAAACAATCAAGACTCAAAATAATAAAGTGGCGTTCACACAGTATGAGATTTTTTTTCCCGCATCATTTTCATCAAATGCAGCAAATGAAATGAAAATGGAACCAAGTACTTCCTAGAATTTGTTTCCTTCGACTGAATTCATACCATAGTTCATACATGTTTAACTTCTTTAAGTCTCTACAAACTGATCATGATGATCATGAAAACTGACCACTTGTATGGGCTTGCGTGAGATCTGTGTCGTTGTCATCTGAGATATCGCTGGAAATCTCTTCCTCATCAGAAGCCTGTAACAACAAAATCCCATGGTTAATTTTAACATGGGAATTTGGCAATTTTCACTGGATGACAGAAAAATGTTAAAGGTTAATATGCAAAATAGTATATATATGCTGTCATTTCTTAGCTAAAATCATAAAGGTCTGAATATAAATCAGAATGAATGACCTAAAGGAGAAAAAGATGTATTATATACATACATAATAAATTAGGCTATACAAGTTCACTAAAAAACGAAATGACCTAAAACACAGAATATTTGGAATTTGAGAAAGCGAATATTATATTCATATTGGCCTTACAATTTATTATAATTTTTTTCTTTCAAAAATACAATAGGAGAATTAAAAAATAGCAGTTTAAATGGCTGTAATTTTTACATGTACTTTTAACATGAACAGAATGAGCTACTGACAAAGGTGAAATTTGGTGTCTTTTGCTTTGAAAAGGAAATCATATCAAAAATAAACGGATAAATGCCAAGAGTAAACCATCGGCCTTTGGCATGTAACTGATGAGCTTTCCCTCACAGCTTCTCCCCTGCGGAGCTCAATTTGTATGCCTGACAGGTAAGAGAAAACTACTGGAAATATCCAACAAACTTCAAGTCAGATCTTGTTTAATGTGAAAAAAATAAAAGAAAATGTAAAAAAATCCCAAAATACAAAAATTGCTTCAAATACATGAATTAACCTCTGAAGATGAGTCACTGGTTCCTAACGTTTCTTCTGCATCAAAGTAGAGATCTGCGACGGAGCAGCTTTCAGCAGATAATGACGGCTTCAGAGGGTGCAATGGGGGATCCTGAAGAACAATGTCAATATGTTACCCACAACTCCAAAATGTAAACGTATGAACGATGAAAACAAAAATCAACCATGTTTTAATAGTTGCATTTAGAACTAAGACAACATATGACACAGTTACATGCCTAACTTTTTGTTTGTTCTTTTTCAGCAACATTTCTGTGCAGTTTCAACAACATTTCAGGCTATGAGCACGAAGACAATCATCAAGTACTCTAATTCCTCAACGTCTTCACAAATTAAACAGCAATTTTCAGTGCAATTTAAGGAAAAGTTTATTTTGGGGACAAGCCTACATTGGTTGGATTGACCAATTTCAGGGCTTCACAAAAAATGGGATTTTATCAGTCTGCACACAATAATGAATTCAGAATATGCTTGAATAAACCAATCATATGATGAACCAGTTCAAATTCAATGCAAATGATTTCAAACGATTTAGATTGAATGCTGAAGGCTAGGCTAAACATACATGTCAACTAAAGGTATTCAAAGTTGTAGAAAACACAAATAGCTGCGTAACATTTCTTATGCCCCCATCACACCAAACAAGTTCTCACAACGTTCTTAAAGCTGCTGCCCAACGGGCTCAAACTGCGTGCGAACGGAGTGGACACTGTAGTAACTTTTTACGATCTTTACATGAACCTCATGGACGGGCTCAGACGGGAAGAGTGCTGCAGTACAGGCTCAAACTGCGTGCGAACGGAGTGGACACTGTAGTAACTTTTTACGGTCTTTACATGAACCTCATGGACGGGCTCAGGCGGGAAGAGTGCTGCAGTACTCAAAATTCCCCTTCTGGAATTAGACAGAGTGACAACGTCCATAAAACGAAACAGACGTACTACAAACAAAATTGCCGTACTTCGATCCTACTAGGAACATGTTACCTGATGTAGTTGGACATCAACTGATCAATTGCAGTACATGTGCACCCCCATGGGGTCCGTTTGTACCTCGTTCATCCTGTCCACAGACGGACCCAACTCGTCTCAGCTCGTTGACTTGATGTGCATCCTATTTTAGACATCATTTGGCCTAAGTTACATGTTCTGCGATGACCACAGCCTGTTTTACGAATTTTTTTAGGATGCGCAGGACGTTTTGAGAACTACTTTGGTGTGACAATAGCATTATAGCCATACTTTTTTACCTTCACTGAAAAAAAGAGTTCAAAATTCTTACATATACTCTAATTCACAAATGAAGCTGTATAAATAAAAGCTGTCTTAATCTATTGCATATGACATACTCTGAATTCACTTTTCTGCTATAAAATTAAAACTTTGAATTTTACATGAGTTAACAACCCTTTTCAAAAATGTTATAAACACAAGCTTCAAACAGGTCACAGCAACAGAACATAAACAAAATGAAAGAACACAACTTTTTATGTTTTGAATAAAATTCTTGTGATGCAAATATTCAATCTAATGTATGACTGGGACAATAAAGTGAATTGGACATTGAACTCTTGGTTTACGAGGAAAGTTGATATGACCATACTTCATATCATTCACAACAGACTGCATTTAAATGAGTGAAAAAAATAAATAAATAAATAAACACAAATATACTCAGATACAGTTTTTAATGGCCTATCTACGGATGCTTTGATACTTCATTTCTGAAGCGACTATACTTAGGAGTTTTTTGGTAATAAATTGGTCAGAGCAAATCCAAGGTAAATTTTGCTATTATTTCATAATGATCCAAATAGATGTAATTACCTTTGGCTTGACATCCTGCAGCCAAGTGGGTGCATGTGTTACAGTTCAAATTTGGTAACAAAGTTCCTCAATTTACAAAATAGGTCACAGTATACCTTTGTCAAACTTAGAAGCTTGGTATTCACACCTATGGCTTTACCTTGTTACCTTGCAAATTGGCATGACGAATCACAAGGGGTGAATGTGGCTTAATTAACATAACACAACTAACATAAATGTACCTCGTATATAAGGCCATTGACACAAACGTACCTTGTATATAAGGCCATTAACATAAATGTACCTCATATATAAGGCCACACCAATTATATTTGTTGTTTAAAGACAGAATAAATGTGTTTCAATGTTGTAGGAGGGTATAAAAATAAAATGTAAAATCATTTATCCCAGTAATTTTTCCTGTTGACAACAAAAAAGACATTTACATGGTCAGAAAGCTTTCAGTTGTAAAACAGGAAAATCATAAAAAAAAAACATCAAGACTGGATAAACTGTATAGGTGGAATTCCATTTTTATTTTTAGTGTCGGCTCGCCCATCAAAGACAAAATAAAATTGACGTTGCCTAACAGACAGGATGAGGTGAATTCCAGCTGCATATATTAATACATATGTCTCAAAGAATTAAGCTGCTCAAGTACCTGGTGTTCAAAACTGGAACAAAAATTCAAATTTCACTGTCCTGAGAAACTTTTACAAAAACAAACCGATTCAGACCCAGATGTCGCTGTAATATAGCCGAGATTTATCATTTTCCGAACTTCCTTACTTGCATGAAGACTAATTTTTTAAAGCAATTTACAGAAGTTGAAAACCTATGACACCACATTACGCCTTTTAATTAAAAAAGTTTAACTGTTTGGATGGAGACTTTTTCACCATCCTCCTTCAGGCCGAGATGTTGGCATGTACATGTAAAACTTTTTATCATGTAAAAGAATTTTGAATATATTATAAAATATCTTGATATAAATAAAACTTTAAGATCTTAATTAATAAGACGTACAATTATAATTTAGCATTTCCATTCCTGACATTCAAGATAAAAACTTGTCTTGAAACTGAAATTGACAGGACAAAAATCCAAAAAGTTCAAATTTGTGCGACACAGCAGGAAAAATGGCAGGGGTGAGAAGATCAGACTTGGGGATTGGGATCCGACAACCTACCTGATCTACAGGAGTGGCTAGCGGGGAAGGCGGGCTTATGATCGGCTCGACAATCGCGGAGTCTGCATGTATCTTAGTCAACCGAGAACGAAGATCAGCATTCTGTTTGAGAGCCTGTTTATGGTAACACAATACACTGTTATAAAATGTATCGTCTCTTAAAGTATGTGTCACAGACAAAAAGGACCCTCCTCCCCCCCCCCCCCCCCAAAGCTCTCTATTCAATGATTGGAAAATAAATAGTATATCTTTCATATTAATTCCCCATCAAAGAAATGTATATAGTCAAGCAATTATATACCGAGGCCTAGTTATATCTTTGCAGCCCAAATCTACCTTTTACCAGCCCCGAAACTCGAAGCAATGGAAGCTGGCTATGTTTTGAACTACATGTTGTTGTTGTTGTTACGCAGTTGACATGCTTTGCAAAATATAAAAGAGGCTTTGCATTCTCTTTGTGCGTGCTGTGCAGCGAGCCTAATAATCAGTGCATTACACAGGGATGAATAGTGCTCACACAGGGATGAATAGTGCTTTAAATAAAGAATTATAATGCTTTTTTTATTGCGAAAAGCAGCTCTATCAGTGACTTCATCAGTCGCAAACATTTTTAACATCCCATCAAGTAACATCAGCCATTCACATAACCTGAAGCCTGAATGTAAGATGACATCAATTTTGTGCTTGATGTCGCAGCTATGATAGTGAATTTGCACTTTTTTGTCACCACATGCCACAAAACGAAGCAAGTAAAAACCACGAAGGTGTCCTGAGATGCATCCACTTTTTTGGTTCTGCAATTTTTTGTCAAAACAAAATTCATGTCCGAAAATATATATATATATATTCTTGTACAAAAACAAACAATAAACATATCAAAATACGAAGTGTAGACTGTCAGTGAGAAATTCAAATTTTATCACCAGGATTTGTTAAACATCCACAAAACTGTTTTCAGGTAATGTAATGGTAAAACTGAGCGATGATTGTGGTGTAAAAGAAAAAATAAACACATACTTCCATTTTGATATAGTGGGAAATACGTCTGCGTGATTTCCATTATTGAAAAATGGATTTTATATGTAGCAAGCATAAAAAATGACTTACTATGTAGCAAGCAGGATTTTCTTTGCCGCAAGCAGGACTTTAAACTCAATTATAAAACTTTCATATCTTCACAAATATTTTCTCAAAATATTAGTAGCATAGTTTTACAGGAAATTAGCTTCAATCACGCTATGAACATAAAGGGTACGATCTATTTTAAGTATCAACTGCAAAATGATACAGCAATGTTTTCTATATTCAAGCAACAAAATAAGCTGTTACAAAATTCAATAGTCTGAAATTCCACCTCCACATTTTTATGTACATCTCATCCTGCTTCAATTGTCCTTTACACACTAGCTTCCTCACAGTTTGTTTTTTTTCCTTTCCCAATTATTATCAATTCCTTAAATATAACGAGCAAAATTTGAAATCAAAGACTCACATTCCACAACTAGCCTGCAGAGCTGGGTTAGCTCCCCTGAACTGATCATGCCGATAAAACGGTACAAACAGGCAACAAGGCATGCTGTTCAAGCACCAACAGTGTGGCAACACAAAGCAAGCATTGCAATAAAGGATAGCAAGAAAGGATAGCAAAAAAGCAAGAAAATTTTTGGATGGTTCAGGCCAAATGGCTGCCATACTTACCTCTGCCAGACCTGTCTTCAGTGCTGTAATAGAGTTGGACGTGTTTTGGAGCCCTGGTCCACTTTCCTGTTCAAACGCTTGCTTCAGACGATCCCGCTCAGTACCAATCATTCTCACTAGAGACTTTAGAATTTCTGTCACTGTGGGCGCCAAGAGGAATATAGAAAATGCAAATTAAAACTTGACCAACCTCTTCATCAAATAGACATAAAATGTTTTAATCTAATGTCTTTTTTTTACTCACGACGGTCAGCTTATAGAGGATTAATAAAACCCGAAGGCTGAGAAAACTTCCTCATAAAATATATATACAAAATATACGGTATTTTTTTTTTAAATTTCTTTTTGATTTACCCTTTTTATATCTGGTTGGTGTTTTGACCTGTATGACCACAGCCAGTATTATGGTGGGAGGAAACCAGGTAATTATCTGGGTGGTGTTTTCGCCTGTATGACCATAGCCAGTATTATGGTGGGAGGAAACCAGGTAATTATCTGGTTGGTGTTTTCACCTGTATGACCACAGCCAGTATTATGGTGGGAGGTACCAGGTAATTATCTGGTTGGTGTTTTCACCTGTATGACCACAGCCAGTATTATGGTGGGAGGAAACCAGGTAATTATCTGGTTGGTGTTTTCACCTGTATGACCACAGCCAGTATTATGGTGGGAGGTACCAGGTAATTATCTGGTTGGTGTTTTCACCTGTATGACCACAGCCAGTATTATGGTGGGAGGAAACCAGGTAATTATCTGGTTGGTGTTTTCACCTGTATGACCACAGCCAGTATTACGGTGGGAGGTACCAGGTAATTATCTGGTTGGTGTTTTCACCTGTATGACCACAGCCAGTATTATGATGGGAGAAAACCAGGTAATTATCTGGTTGGTGTTTTCACCTGTATGACCACAGCCAGTATTATGGTGGGAGGTACCAGGTAATTATCTGGTTGGTGTTTTCACCTGTATGACCACAGCCAGTATTATGGTGGGAGGAAACCAGGTAATTATCTGGTTGGTGTTTTCACCTGTATGACCACAGCCAGTATTACGGTGGGAGGTACCAGGTAATTATCTGGTTGGTGTTTTCACCTGTATGACCACAGCCAGTATTATGATGGGAGGAAACCAGGTAATTATCTGGTTGGTGTTTTCACCTGTATGACCACAGTCAGTATTATGGTGCGAGGTACCAGGTAATTATCTGGTTGGTGTTTTCACCTGTATGACCACAGCCAGTATTATGGTGGGAGGTACCAGGTAATTATCTGGTTGGTGTTTTCACCTATATGACCACAGCCAGTATTATGGTGGGAGGAAACCAGGTAATTATCTGGTTGGTGTTTTCACCTGTATGACCACAGCCAGTATTATGATGGGAGAAAACCAGGTAATTATCTGGTTGGTGTTTTCACCTGTATGACCACAGCCAGTATTATGGTGGGAGGTACCAGGTAATTATCTGGTTGGTGTTTTCACCTGTATGACCACAGCCAGTATTATGGTGGGAGGAAACCAGGTAATTATCTGGTTGGTGTTTTCACCTGTATGACCACAGCCAGTATTACGGTGGGAGGTACCAGGTAATTATCTGGTTGGTGTTTTCACCTGTATGACCACAGCCAGTATTATGATGGGAGGAAACCAGGTAATTATCTGGTTGGTGTTTTCACCTGTATGACCACAGCCAGTATTATGATGTGAGGAAACCAGGTAATTATCTGGTTGGTTTTTTCACCTGTATGACCACAGTCAGTATTATGGTGGGAGGAAACCAGGTAATTATCTGGTCAGTGTTTTCGCCTGTATGACCACAGCCAGTATTATGGTGGGAGGAAACCAGGTAATTATCTGGTTGGTGTTTTCACCTGTATGACCACAGCCAGTATTAGGGTGGGAGGAAACCAGGTGATTTCTTTGTGATGGGGTAGTGAACTCCTGTGTGCTCACAGGCATTTCTCGTATACAAAGAAGGTTGGATTAAAGGATTAATAAAACCTTAAGGCTGAGAAAACCACATATAAACTTTTCACGCAACTACGCACAGATTTTCAGAAGGACCTCACGGTGTTATAGAGTAATGGCACGAGGCAAGTTTTATTTCTATGATTGGTGTTTTACGCCATCCTCAAGAATATTTCACTTATACGACGATAGCCAGAACTACATGTATGGTGGGAGGAAGCTGCCGCATTAACCACCTTGGCCTCAGAGTTACCCTATAGGGCAAGTGATCTTTACCTTACGAGAACAGTAGAAGCACAGTAGAAGTCTTGGATTGGTGTATTCATTACGACTTTATTTATACGACAGTGGCCACTAGGCCACAGAGGCCCCACCCCTACCCCACTGGCTAACACCTGACTCAACAAATTTTATCATTAACATACCTTCTTCAGCTTTGGCCAAGAAGTTTTCTCGTATCTTGATATCTTGTATGCGTGTTTCATGATCGGGAAGGGAGCACTCGGGCATGCTGGTAGGGCGAGGCCTCTCTCCATCCATCTCCACGAGATTCGGATTGGATGAACTCATGTGAAGTCTGTCAGTGGCTGCAGGGGCCAGTGTATAGTGAGAGTTGGACTGTACAACAGTAAGGGAGACAACTGTGTCACAATCTTGATTTTAATTTCACATCCAAGTATACAATCATGCATATTGTCTATGAAAATAACAATCAGGGATGAAAGCAAACATTTCAAATATCGGAAAATGGCCAAATTATGTGTAAAATTCCGTGAACTTTATACAATTTTCCAGCGCATTGAAAAAATCACTGAAAAAAAGTGAATAAAAAAAATTTAAATCTCTGAAAGTCCACAACTGAGGAATGTTTACATAAATTTCTCAAACATTTTACTTCATTTTCTTTTAAATGTATAAATGTAAATCAAACATTAAGATTTAACTCTGGATGTCCTATTAGTTAGATTAGATTAGTTAGATTTAAATTAAAATAAATGTTATTAACAAACTTCTTTATATTTCATATCCATATCTGTTCATGATACATAAAACTCTCCTTCAAATTTTAAATTTGGCTGTTTTAAACTCAGCAAAACAAAAACTGATAATTTGAACTGTAAGTTAACCTATTTACAGATTTACTTTCCATTGGTGTTCTGGAAATGTTAACTTCATCTTTTTGTTTCTTTTAACCTAAAATTTACTTGCTTGTTTGGTGTTTTACACCGAACCCAAGAATATTTCACTTATCAGCCCTGACGGCCAGCATTATGGTGGGATGCAACTGGGTATAGCCCGAGGGAAACCTACGACCATCCAGAGGTTGCTGCCAGGCCTCCCCATGTATGGTTGGATAGGAAGCCAGCATGATATGCGTCGATTCCACAAAGCCATTAGTGATTTAAGTCAAAATTTGACATATGATCTCAAAGCTTATTTCTCGGTTTTAGAAATTAAGGCTTTATACCCTTCATCAATGTTATCCTAAGACAAATGTGTCAAAATTTCAACTTCCAGAACCAAAAACTAAGCATCGAGTTTTTAAATTCTGACTTAAGACAAAAAGGGCTTTGTGAAAGTAGCCCTAGGACTTGAACTCACAGTGACCGCATTGGTGAGAGGGCAAGTAGTGTAATAGGGACAGGTATTATTACCATTTTTGTGGTAATAATTCTTAAAACATAGCAAATCTAACCTAAGAGCAAGCTTTACCAATTTTGGTCTTACAACCAATAACATTTGATTTCTAACACAGTGCCTGTATTTAACCTGTCGACATAAAGTTCATTAATTTACATGAATCAGGGCTTGCACCAATTCTTGGTCAGAAAATTCTAGGTGTCTTTTATGATAGTATAGTCTCATTTTACTGAATATAAAGTTTTGTTATGCTTTATTTAATGCATGTTATATTAATCCAGTAATATGTATAACACAGGAATAAAAACTTGCCCTGTTTATTTTCCATGATATTTCATGACCCCACAGTGAAATTCACAAAATTTTTCAGGCATGAAAAAGGTTTAGTCTATTCTCATAGCTTCCCAGACAGGGCCGTATTTACCAAGCAATTTAAACATTTTAGTCATGCATTCTAACTCCTTAAAAAGCCAATCTCAGAACAAGAAATAAGTCAAATTGTGGTTAGTGCATTGTTCTACAGTGAAGAACCAGTGTACAAATTTTAAACATTCTAAAGTGAAGCATTTTAATTGTAGCTGTGCTTGAATTTTTGGCTTAAAAGTTTGATAAATACAGATTCCATAAGGAAGCGGGCTCATATTCCATGTCTTAATGTACAGCCTGGAAAAATGCCTAGTTCAATTTCATGACTTTTCCAGTGAGATTTCCAGGGATTTTCATGACCCCGTACGACCACTGTGAATAGAAAGTCTGTTATATCAAACTGAAATGTGAACTGCAAGTCTTTTCAAAATTCTAAGTTGATTTATTTAACACAATTTTTTGGTTCTGAAATTTTGTTATTATTACTGTTATTTGAAATTTGAATACAGATAGAAGTGTAGACACATTAATTAGTGCTTAAAGATAAACCTTCATAAAGACCACTGATTGTCTCCCTTTTCGTTCCAAACATCACAACAACAAAAGGCCTTCATTTTGTGTCCCAAACATCACCCAGATAATTACTTTTTATGAAATATGAATAAAAACTTGAAATCTTTAGAGTTCACTTTAAAATACAGCGTCATTTATGAAGTTTACTTAAAGCACTAGCCTGTAGAAATTGGTTGATGCCAATTATGAAGCCAGTACAAAACTGTAATAAAAATATAATACAGAAAAATCATAAAATCAAATGTAAATAAGAGTAGGGTAGCATGCAGAATGGTTTTCAAACACAATATAATTCATGCCTTGAGCAAAAACAAGACATTCTACACATGCCTTTAATTTTAATAGTCATTTTCATGAACGATTATAATGCTGAAACATGCCATCAATAGAGATATTTGTTTAGTGTGAGATATCAGGCAAGATATGAAAAGAATATATGTACATGTATAAATGTATCAATGAGAGATTAACATAGGCCAACCAGAGCTGCAGGCACCAAGCGTAAGGTTTAAGTAATATAACCAACAGTTGTAAAGCGAACGGGAGACTCTGTAAACTGTAGGGTTGATCTAAAATCTGTCGAATGGATAAGACACTTTTTTTACGACATCTGACAAGACCAAGAAAAAAAATGTACAAATCTATTTTGCAAACCTACTGGTGTAACAAACAGATGTTCACACGACAGACTTTTTTCTTTAAAGTTAAGGGTCTGGCATTCTCAACACTTTCAGTTATCCAAAAGTTTTATTTTAGTTCAAATGACGTTACAGAATCCATATTCAACAATAATTTTCTTGGCTCTGAAACAGTTATTCTTTTTCCTTCCTGGTCAATTATTTATCAAGTCTAAACAGCAAGATCATGTCAAACTTTAACTGGCCATTTTAATTTGCTTGCCATAATTTTTTTTCACGCATCAATGCCAGACCCTGGACTATTACCTAAAGACACGTCACAAAGTCTGGTTAGTGAGACTAGTGGAGACTTACAGAATTTTTTAAATGGGTATGCTGAGGGCTAGAAGTGCATGTAGAATTGGACGAAGAAGACGAGGTTCGGGTTTTCCGTTTGCTCCGCAGAGACAGTCCCATTTTCTTACGCCGAGGTGACGCGAGAATTGTCGGACACTAGAAGACGAGGGGAAAAAGAGAGAAAGACAAAAAAATGCACACACTGCTGGCATTCACAATACACAGAACTAAAACAAAAAACTCAGGGGAGGTGAGACCAAAATGCACACACAATAGTAGTGTCACCAAAAAAGACCATTTTATATTTCTCTCAAAAATGAAGCATTAAAGTGTTATCTTTAACTACAGAATCACAGTATAAAAAGTCTAACATTCTCTAATGCCATAGACGAAGTTTTCTTCCTTTAATTTCCCTTCTTTGAATAAAACTTTGAACAAATATATGATACCTTTTTTATTTTGAAAGAAGCTACCCTAAAGCTACAACTACAGAGACATCTCTATATGTACAATCTAGAAATAAATCCAAACTTGTTAATAATATCTACCAGTACAAATATTTGCCAAAACCATTTCCTGCCAAAATCTAGAGATGTCAATGAAGACTTTTGCTTTAAAAATCCATTTGCAGAAAACTCTAAACCAGTGGAACCACAATGAGACCAGCAAATCTAATGCTTTATTAAGAATGATCGAAAGTGCACCATGTGACAGCCTTTCCTATCTCCACAGAAATCTAGACAAGTAAAACGTACACCCAGATCAATCAGTCAAAGTTAAATTAACCTGGCAGCAAATTTGCCAAATAATTATGTCCTACCCAAAAGGAAAACCCATCACCTCTAAAAGCAAACGAAACACTTACATGTAAGTGAAGTATATGTCAGATGAAAGTTCATTGAACACTTTATAGGGAAAAAGTTTGATTTGTATTTTTAGAAATTTACCAACTAAGTTTGCACCAAGGTACATTCAGCAAATGCATTTATAGCTGTATATGCCCTAAATGACCATAATATTATGTCCATGACTAACTTGCCCATTTTTCCTGATTCTGAGAATTCTGTTGACTTTAGAAAGGTGATGTGATGGTATATGAACATTGTATGGAGAAGTACAGCGGCCTGCGATGGAGTGAAATGCCACACACCTGCTGTTGCATCAGCGGCCACAATATGGCCAGAAAGGGCCACAACAAAATTAACTGTTTCAAATCTATTCTATTCAATTAAAAACATTCTAAAAAAATTGAACTGTTTTCCTGGACATCACTTAAAGGTCTATCATCTCACATGTACTTCCTGTTAGTGTTTTCTTTGCCTTTAACAGACTCACAACAAAAAATTTTGACACAAACCACCCATGTGTTCTCTGCCTACTACATGTAAGTGCGGAAGTTGGATTGGAAAAATCCAATTCAGAGTCTTATTGATTTGTGAATTAAAACAAAAGTTGACTTCAGAATCTTTAACACAAACAAAATGATCGATATCGTCATGTTTAACAAATTTATGTGTTGTAGCAACTTCCTGCACTGACTTGTTGTTAACTCTCACCCTGTCTTTTGTTAGAATTCAGAATCATTCTCCAGTACAAACAAATATAAAGTCAAAAGGCTAAACTTCACTTCCCAAAATATGGAAAGCAATATATACGCAAATTAATCTGACTGAAAGTAGACACACTGAGAGCATATCTTTTCAGATTAGTCCTCTACTAGAACCGGTGAAATGAATCCTACTATACACCTTAATTCCAGCCTTACCACTTCAAATCCACCCTACACCAAGACAAAATCATTCACTGGTCTACCAGCTTCTATAAACAAATAAAAAACACCAAGAAACAGCACCCTCTGCACTACATCTATAAGTACCTGTGCTGATTGGTCTGTGCAGACCAGGTTTGAACAGGAGCCAGCCAATGAGAGCTGAGCCTACAAGCCAATTAGCATGATTCTGTTACAAATTACAGTTAGCACCATCACCTGATCTATATAACTAACAACACTCACAGGACACTTCTACACAAAATTATTCTAATTCAGAAACAAAACTATAAAAAAAAAATAATAATAATGAAGTAAAATAAAGAATGGTGGATATTTTAATTGTGGACTTGTTTATAATGTCATGTTTCAAATTTGCAGCTGGGTTTTAAATTTCTTAAAACATAAGTGAAGTTTTTATTCAATGAACTTCTGATAATGAATGAAGTCAATAAAGTATTATTGCAACATAAAATACGCTTTGCATTTTAGACTTTCATGTTTGCTACAGAGTTATCTCCCTGTAATTAAATGTGGGCTTCATATAAATTCATTCTAATAAGACAGCTTGGGTGGGAAGGGGGAGTTGGTGGAGACGGGCTCTTTAGATGTTGAATATAATTATTTTATTTAGCTTTCACCACAGCAGACAAAGACAGGGTCATAATCAGACAGAGCACAGAAATTATACACTACTGCTGTCTAATACAGTTTTTGTACCGTTAATCTCTACAAGGTTAATATGTGGAAATTGTATCCAAACGCCTTTATGTTTGATGTTGACATCCAAATGATATATCACTGATTTCTTGGCCAGAAAACCTTTATAACAAGGTCATGGATAACAAAGTTTACAACAACAACAAAAGACAAGATAATGAAAAAGAAAATGAAACAGAAGAAAAAAATAGTTCCAGTCTGAGAGCCTTAATCAAATTAGTAATGGTGATTTTTCATAGCACTGACATTCTGAGTGTTATTTTGATACCTAATCCATGCAGTTTTAGTCCACAATATTAGTTTTATTAACAAATTAGATATTAAGTAACAAAGTACCACATGTATCATCTTATAAGGGGCCATCTCAAAATCACAGCACAAAAATAATGCACAATGGAAAATGAACTGATATTTACATGAAAAAGAAGAGTAGTTATCAAATTATAAAATGTTTGGAATAAAGACCTTGCAATAAAGGATGTGAATAATTTAATTTCAATTTAAACACAATCCACTGTATAAACCTGATGACACAAAGACAACTAAAATCGAAATGAAGCAGAACTTTTCACTTTAAAGGCTTTGCAACACAGAATCATAATTTAGCATGGAGCCTTGATCATTTACTCATTCTAACAATAGTTAAATTGTCAGAAAACTTTAAGATGACCCCTTGCCCAAAAACCAGTGACCAGATTTTGTTATGCCTTGTTAGTAATTTGAGAAACAAACAACATTTGAAATACAAATTATACCAAAAAGTACTCTGATCAGCCCATTTCACGGATTTTTACCTCAAACATAGCATCCGTTATAATTGGAAGATTTTGGATTTGATCCAAAAGGTCGCGGAGCTCGTACAAGTTCCGCTTTGCATCGCTGAGATCTGAAAAAAACAAAAACAGATATCACAAGGACATATTGCAGTGATGGGAAAACTAATTAATCAGTTACCCTAATTCCTCAACCTTTTTGGCATATGGAATAACAGATTTCAGTGCAACATTGTTAATTTGATTTTGGATTTACTTATTTATTTATTTATTTGATTTTTACATCGTACTCAAGAATATTTAACTAATACAGCGACAGCCAGCATTATGGTGGTTGGAAACCACACACACCCAACGGAAACCCATGACGATCCGCAGGTTGCTGGAAGACCTTCCCACGCACGTCGGGAGAAGAAGCCAGCCTGAGCTAGACTTGAACTCACAGCCACCGCATTGGTGAGAGGCTTCTGGGTGATTAGACCGCCCTAGCGCACTAACCAACTGAGCCACAGATGCCCCATGAGTTTGAAGACAAAACCGCATGGGTTGGATTGCTAAATTTCAGGGCTTCTCATAAAGTACATAAAGTCCACACGGAATAAATGCTTTCTGAATAAACGCCTTGCAACCATACGAAAAGGCTTAAGAATTACAGTACATCACATACGCTTATAGAAAAATCTCCAAAGAAAAGATGCCCTTTGCTTCACTGGATCCTCCAAGCGGGAACAGAATGGGATATCGTTTGGCTGTTCAGTAAATAATGAATCAGGAATCACCGATGAGATAACAGTTCTGCTAGTTCCTCGCCAGGATAAAAATAGATGATACAATCACTAGGTGAATCAGAGCCCTGGGCTGGACTTGAGTCCACAACCTGACTTTCATCTCTCAATGTACGGACCCTTGAACACCCCCTGGGATAGCTTACCTTTATTGCAGTGTTCTATCCCAGCCGTATCCAGCAGCCATGTAGCCACCTTGTTCTGTGACATGATGGGCGTGCCCTTAATACTGGCCTGCCGGTAGAGTGTTTCACGCTTCAGAGACCCACTCCTTGCTTTCTCAGCAAAATTTACATCTGGTGATGGAACAAAAGGGTACTATGTTTCATTTCTTGATAGAGTTCACTTTGTTAATAAAGGTAGAGAAAACACCAAGAGGAAGAACATGCTGGATGAAAGGCCATTAAACAATGTCTGGGAAAATTATGTGAATTTGGGGGGATGCTGATATATCTTTTGTCATGTTCCTCAAATCCATCTTATAGTTAATACATTTAATATCCATTCAGTGAAAATAGAGGATAGCTGAAATTTTGTCTTGTTCTTTCTTTTCTTTTATTTTTTCAGATATGAATGTTATTACACTCTCTACCTTTGTCAATTTGGAACATTCTGAAATACATGTATTTCTACTCAGTCAGTAAGACAAATCCATCAAGTTCTACATGCAGAAGTGAAAGTGATTGGTGCAGGTTCAATAATGCAGAAGTGAAAGTGAAACTAATAAGGTGCTGTAATGCTGCCTTACTAGGAGACAAGGGTATGATCTCTTCTGAGGGTGAGGTCAGGTCTGTGAGTCGTGGAGTTTCCTTTGTCCCGTACGATATCTCATGCTGTCTATACAGACGGTGGTGCTTCAGTTTGGCCAGCCACTCATTGAACTTCCCAGTGTCCTTCAACTGACCACAACAACAAAAGTTTAATACAAATGTCACAGACATTAATTGGTTGGCTGACAATTTAACACATTACTCAAGAATATTTCATTGATATAGTTTGAATAGACACACGACAATTCTTCTATATTCAGACATTAATGTATTTTCCAAGGGTCCAATGTTATTTACATATAGTTATTCATTCATTTCAATCGTGTTGTACTTCAGAATAATTCATCCCTATGATCTTGGGGAATCAGGGCCTAATCTGGCCTCAGAAGGGCAGCGAGAGGAACCACCCGTGAAGGGCACCTCATTGTGGAATATTTCCACTCCCATACATTTTTAAGGGCCTCAGTTCCTAAGGTTGACCTCCATCCCACGTGCACATCACAACACGTAGTTGGGTCAGTCGGTCGGTCGGCATTTTTTTTTTTCTTTTTTTTTTTTGAAAGTAAATTGAAAGTAATTCCCGGCCTGCATGATCTGAATGCTAATTGAATTATCACATGTCCAATTTTCCCCACCTGCTTCAGGGCATATATTTCCGATTTTAAACGCTCTTTAAAAACCTTGTTCTTTCACAATGAAGTCAAATAATCCTTCTTGATTCTGCATCTAACATTAATTTGAGTAAATTTATGAACTTTAAACCAAAACAACTGAAGTTCAAAGGCATCCACTGCTTTCACCATTGTGGTGAAGGGATGCCAATTTGCTTTCGCCACACAGACATTATATTCGCCAAAACTAATGTGGCGAATGGCTAGCCGAAACCTAGTGACTAAGTAGATAATTAGAGTCTTATAATGAATTTGGGCTGTTTCTTTTAATTTTTTTTTTTTTTTTTTTTTTTGACGTAAAGGGGGAACGGCAGCATCCGATAATCAGATGCTGAGACGGGCTGGATTAGGCCCTGGGGATTAATCTTGGTGAAGGAAATCAGATGGTACTGAGAGAAAACCCACCGGCAGATCCCTTGAAGGGAGTTGACAGCCAAGTTATCTAGAGCCAGATTCAATCAACCCGTTTATAAGGCTACAGGTCTGAATTAACTTTGGCAGTCTAAACCACTCGCTAAGGAATTCCTTCAGGGTTTAAAAACTTAACACGTATCATCTCACCTTTATATGATAAATAGAATCTTCGGCGTCGATGTACAATCGTTGTCGTTGTTGCTTAAAAGCCAGCACTGACAGTCCTATGTCGATCACCCCATGGTACTTGCCCTTTTGGACCTGCGTTTAGAGAAGATCAACAACAACAGTTTCAAGTGAACTCACTGCAGTAAAGCCTGAAAGACAAAGCCTACCGTTTTTGATATAAATCCTGGAATATAAAACTGCACTTTCAGAAGAGCATGAGGGCCAAAAAGTGATACTTTTGATGCCAACACTTAAGTATTTCAGGAAATTAACCAAAGTTCAAAAAAAACTCTTATGTAGCCTTACAAGAAGGATGAATCAATCAGAAGTCAGCAAAATGGGTCAACTGCAGAATACTAACCTTTAGGTGAAACACAGTAACAGTAGTTCCCTTAGCATAATGGCAATACTTATAGTTACTATAAACATGGTAGCTATTCATTATGGCACTAGACAAAACCCTTGTACTGAACCTGATGGTACTATACCACAGAAGCTGACTTATACGTGAACTTTTCTGAACCCTTCACTATAATACCACTTGTATAAAACTCAAAATATAAACTCTTGTCTTCACCTCAGTGATAAATTATTCAGTGCATGTAAATGAAGGAAATCCTAGCTTACTAATATGGATATACTGTAATTCTTCAACCTTTTCAGGTGTTTGTAAGGTGTTTATTTAAGCACATTCTGAAGGCATTATGCTGCACAGACGAATAAAACTACACTTTTCGTGAAGCCCTGACATTGGCCAATCCAACCAATGTAGTTTTGTCTCCAAACTGACAAATGGGTATAAACTGCGCGGAATGTTACTGTTTCATACGCAAAAAGGCTGAAGAATTGAAGTACATCAAAAATACAAACATCCAAATGTAAATTGAGTCACATATATTACATTAACGTTAAATCGAGGTTAACACACCATAAACATTTGAGATATGACAGAATCTTCAATTGCCTCAGGTTGATTCAAAGACTGAATGACTGACAAATTTTTAATCAGTCCATATTAATAGCCATACATGTAAATGTAACAAAATATACTCACATCGCTTGGTGACTTGGCATACGTGATAATCCCTTTGTCCAAGACAAAATATCGCTGAAAAAGCATAAAGTATATAACAGAATTTACTCAACTTTACTGATTTATTTTATTAGAATTGAGTTTTGTACTCATGTATGCTAATTCACTTTACACACAACAATAATGGTCTGGTTTATGAGAGTAGGGGACTTAATTACTTTTCTGAACTTAGACTTTGCTGTACAGGTAGGTCATGGTTCCTACACTTCAAACATTGCAACAAGCCAACCCTCAAGATTCTGATTTCAAACTTTAAAATAACAGATCTTGCACCTCAAAGTGAGAGTTTTAAATCTGTGAAGAAAAGAGCTTTGTATGAAAACTGGAAAATGTTTAATTGGTAAGCCACCAGACTTTTGTTCAATTTACTTGTTTTAATACAGCAGGATTAGTTTGGATGCCCAACCATGCCCATAGTTGGGGACTTTTTCCGAGCTAACATTTGTCCTCACCTTGTGCCAGCCTTTTAACGGCCATTTGCGTTTTTTCATCAAGTACCCTTCGTGTTTGTCTGGTTTATCTGCACATTTCTGCCCATCTCGCAAGCCCTCGATGAATTCCCAGTCTCGGCGCCTCCTTTTTCTGCGCGTCTTCTGCCGATTGGAGGTCTTTCCTGAACTAGATGCCGATGTGGCAGGCGCAGTATATGTTGCTGAGGCGTCTGCATATCCACTCCCTTCTCCCGAGATACTCTCCTCACTTCCGTCCTGGTAAATAAAGTATTAATGAACATCCAGGTACCAAACAGATTCATCTGGTAATTACGGAACAAAATGGAATAAAAAAAAAAATTCGTTTTTTATTTCATTCAGTCTTAATGGGTTTTTTTTAAAATGATTTTCGGAGACAGAGTTTTTCAACATTTACCACAACTTAGATGATTTTTCAGTTTCATTTCAATTTTTTTTATTTCTATACCCTCCGATGACACTGAAAAAAGGTTCTGCCTGTAAAACAGTAAGTTCAATTTGTGTGGCCTTAAAGCGAAAAAGACAAAAAACCCAAGATGATGCATATGTCAGATTAAAGACCATAAAGTACTCTCCATACACAATGATGCAATAATAATAACTGGAATCTCCTGTGGCATTTCTGACCACACTGGTACAGCGTACGTCACATCAGGTGTTTCGACACTTAACTTACACATATAGGCAGCTAGAATTCATCACTCCAAAAGCATGTACATATGGATGTCTGAATGCATCTGCTGAATGGACCGTGAAATGCACTGTTTTCAACTGAAAACATGGCTGTGATCTCAATGGTACATTCTGAGTGTGACCTCAATGGTACACTCTGAGTGTGACCCCAATGGTACACTCTGAGTGTGACCTCAATGGTACACTCTGAGTGTGACCCCAATGGTACACTCTGAGTGTGACCTCAATGGTACACTCTGAGTGTGACCCCGATGGTACACTCTGAGTGTGACCTCAATGGTACACTTTGAGTGTGACCCCACTGGTACACTCTGAGTGTGACCCCATTGGTACACTCTGAGTGTGACCCCACTGGTACACTCTGAGTGTGACCTCAATGGTACACTCTGAGTGTGACCCCAATGGTACACTTTGAGTGTGACCCCAATGGTACACTCTGAGTGTGACCTCAATGGTACACTCTGAGTGTGACCTCGATGGTACACTCTGATTGTGACCTCAAGGGTATACTCTGAGTGTGACCCCAATGGTATACTCTGAGTGTAACCCCAATGGTACACTCTGAGTGTGACCACAATGGTATACTCTGAGTGTGACCTCAATGGTATACTATGAGTGTGACCTCAATGGTACACTCTGAGTGTGACCCCAATGGTACACTCTGAGTGTGACCTCAATGGTACACTCTGATTGTGACCTCAATGGTACACTGAGTATGACCTCAATGGTATACTCCGATTGACTCTATGCACAATCATAGGGTCTGATGTTTTAAAACCATTTTTATTTACTTGGAGAAAATAATTCTGTAAAAAAAACTCGAACTGTTTACATGGACAGTGTTTACTTTAGCGTTCACTTTGCCTTCAAGGAAACATACTTTTTTTTATACTAGAATAAACCTTCAAGGCCAAATTAAACAAAGCAATCTTTGAAATGTACAGGTACGTGCAATGATTTCCTGGAATTTTGCATCAAACTTATCACCCTGCTGTAACTTTAATCCCAATTAGCTGAATTCACATGATATTTCATCAAACTAATCACCCTGCTGTAACTTTAATCACAATTAGCTGAATTACATGATATTTTATCAAACTTATCACCCTGCTGTAACTTTAATCACAATTAGCTGAATTCACATGATATTTCATCAAACTAATCACCCTGCCGTAACTTTAATGACATTTAGCTAAATTCACATATTTTATCAAACTTATCACCCTGCTGTACCTTTAATCACAATTAGCTGAATTCACATGATATTTCACCAAACTAATCACCCTGCTGTAACTTTAATCACAATTAGCTGAATTCACATGATATTTCACCAAACTCATCACCCTGCTGTAACTTTAATTACATTTGGCTGAATTCACATGATATTTCTTCAAACTTATCACCCTGCTGTAACTTTAATCACAATTAGCTGAATTCACATGATATTTCACCAAACTAATCACCCTGCTGTAACTTTAATCACAATAAGCTGAATTCACATGATATTTCATCAAACGTATCACCCTGCTGTAACTTTAATTACATTTGGCTGAATTCACATGATATTTTATCAAACTTATCACCCTGCTGCAACTTTAATCACAATTAGCTGAATTCACGTGATATTTCACCAAACTTATCACCCTGCTGTAACTTTTATCACAATTAGCTGAATTCACATGATATTTTACCAAACTTATCACCCTGCTGTAACTTTTATCACAATTAGCTGAATTCACATGATATTTTACCAAACTTATCACCCTGCTGTAACTTTAATCACATTTGGCTGAATTCACATGATATTTTACCAAACTTATCACCCTGCTGTAACTTTAATCACAATTAGCTGAATTCACATGATATTTTATCAAACTTATCACCTTGCTGTAACTTTAATCACATTTGGCTGAATTCACATATTTCATCAAACTTATCACCCTGCTGTAACTTTAATTACATTTGGCTGAATTCACATGATATTTCTTCAAACTTATCACCCTGCTGTAACTTTAATCACAATTAGCTGAATTCACATGATATTTTACCAAACTTATCACCCTGCTGTAACTTTAATCACATTTGGCTGAATTCACGATATTTTATCAAACTTATCACCCTGCTGCAACTTTAATCACAATTAGCTGAATTCACGTGATATTTCACCAAACTTATCACCCTGCTGTAACTTTTATCACAATTAGCTGAATTCACATGATATTTCTTCAAACTTATCACCCTGCTGTAACTTTAATCACAATTAGCTGAATTACATGATATTTTATCAAACTTATCACCCTGCTGTAACTTTAATCACAATTAGCTGAATTCACATGATATTTCATCAAACTAATCACCCTGCCGTAACTTTAATGACATTTAGCTAAATTCACATATTTTATCAAACTTATCACCCTGCTGTACCTTTAATCACAATTAGCTGAATTCACATGATATTTCACCAAACTAATCACCCTGCTGTAACTTTAATCACAATTAGCTGAATTCACATGATATTTCACCAAACTCATCACCCTGCTGTAACTTTAATTACATTTGGCTGAATTCACATGATATTTCTTCAAACTTATCACCCTGCTGTAACTTTAATCACAATTAGCTGAATTCACATGATATTTCACCAAACTAATCACCCTGCTGTAACTTTAATCACAATAAGCTGAATTCACATGATATTTCATCAAACGTATCACCCTGCTGTAACTTTAATTACATTTGGCTGAATTCACATGATATTTTATCAAACTTATCACCCTGCTGCAACTTTAATCACAATTAGCTGAATTCACGTGATATTTCACCAAACTTATCACCCTGCTGTAACTTTTATCACAATTAGCTGAATTCACATGATATTTTACCAAACTTATCACCCTGCTGTAACTTTTATCACAATTAGCTGAATTCACATGATATTTTACCAAACTTATCACCCTGCTGTAACTTTAATCACATTTGGCTGAATTCACATGATATTTCACCAAACTTATCACCCTGCTGTAACTTTAATCACAATTAGCTGAATTCACATGATATTTTACCAAACTTATCACCCTGCTGTAACTTTAATCACATTTGGCTGAATTCACATGATATTTTACCAAACTTATCACCCTGCTGTAACTTTAATCACAATTAGCTGAATTCACATGATATTTTACCAAACTTATCACCCTGCTGTAACTTTAATCACATTTGGCTGAATTCACATGATATTTTACCAAACTTATCACCCTGCTGTAACTTTAATCACAATTAGCTGAATTCACATGATATTTTATCAAACTTATCACCTTGCTGTAACTTTAATCACATTTGGCTGAATTCACATATTTCATCAAACTTATCACCCTGCTGTAACTTTAATTACATTTGGCTGAATTCACATGATATTTCTTCAAACTTATCACCCTGCTGTAACTTTAATCACAATTAGCTGAATTCACATGATATTTTACCAAACTTATCACCCTGCTGTAACTTTAATCACATTTGGCTGAATTCACGATATTTTACCAAACTTATCACCCTGCTGTAACTTTGATCACATTTGGCTGAATTCACATGATATTTCATCAAACTTATCAACCTGCTGTAACTTTAATCACAATTAGCTGAATTACATGATATTTCATCAAACTAATCCCCTGCTGTAACTTTAATCACAATAAGCTGAATTCACATGATATTTCATCAAACTAATCACCCTGCTGTAACTTTAATTACATTTGGCTGAATTCACATGATATTTCACCAAACTTATCACCCTGCTGTAACTTTAATTACATTTGGCTGAATTCACATGATATTTCTTCAAACTTATCACCCTGCTGTAACTTTAATCACAATTACCTGAATTCACATGATATTTCACCAAACTAATCACCCTGCTGTAACTTTAATCACAATTAGCTGAATTCACACGATATTTTACCAAACTTATCACCCTGCTGTAACTTTAATCACATTTGGCTGAATTCACATAATATTTCATCAAACTAATCACCCTGCTGTAACTTTAATCACATTTGGCTGAATTCACATGATATTTCATCAAACTTATCACCCTGCTGTAACTTTAATTACATTTGGCTAAATTCACATATTTCACCAAACTTATCATCCTGCTGTAACTTTAATTACATTTGGCTGAATTCACATGATATTTCTTCAAACTTATCACCCTGCTGTAACTTTAATCACAATTAGCTGAATTCACATGATATTTCACCAAACTAATCACCCTGCTGTAACTTTAATCACAATAAGCTGAATTCACATGATATTTCACCAAACTTATCACCCTGCTGTAACTTTAATCACAATTAGCTGAATTCACATGATATTTTATCAAACTTATCACCTTGCTGCAACTTTAATCACATTTGGCTGAATTCACATATTTCTTCAAACTTATCACCCTGCTCTAACTTTATTTACATTTGGCTGAATTCACATGATATTTCACCAAACTTATCACCCTGCTGTAACTTTAATCACAATTAGCTGAATTCACATGATATTTTACCAAACTTATCACCCTGCTGTAACTTTAATTACATTTGGCTGAATTCACATGATATTTTACCAAACTTATCAACCTGCTGCAACTTAAATCACAATTAGCTGAATTCACATGATATTTTATCAAACTTATCACCTTGCTGTAACTTTAATCACATTTGGCTGAATTCACATATTTCATCAAACTTATCACCCTGCTGTAACTTTTATCACAATTAGCTGAATTCACATGATATTTCATCAAACTTATCACCCTGCTGTAACTTTAATCACATTTGGCTGAATTCACATGATATTTTACCAAACTTATCACCCTGCTGTAACTTTAATCACAATTA
This sequence comes from Liolophura sinensis, assembly GCF_032854445.1. Lineage (NCBI taxonomy): Eukaryota > Metazoa > Mollusca > Polyplacophora > Chitonida > Chitonidae > Liolophura > Liolophura sinensis. The sequence continues at coordinate 24,663,414 of NC_088298.1, forward strand.
GCTGAATTCACATGATATTTTATCAAACTTATCACCTTGCTGCAACTTTAATCACATTTGGCTGAATTCACATATGTCATCAAACTTATCACCCTGCTGTAACTTTAATTACATTTGGCCGAATTCACATGATATTTCTTCAAACTTATCACCCTGCTCTAACTTTATTTACATTTGGCTGAATTCACATGACATTTCACCAAACTTATCACCCTGCTGTAACTTTAATCACAATTAGCTGAATTCACATGATATTTTACCAAACTTATCACCCTGCTGTAACTTTAATTACATTTGGCTGAATTCACATGATATTTTACCAAACTTATCACCCTGCTGTAACTTTAATCACAATTAGCTGAATTCACATGATATTTTATCAAACTTATCACCTTGCTGTAACTTTAATCACATTTGGCTGAATTCACATATTTCATCAAACTTATCACCCTGCTGTAACTTTAATTACATTTGGCCGAATTCACATGATATTTCATCAAACTTATCACCCTGCTGTAACTTTAATTACATTTGGCTGAATTCACATGATATTTTACCAAACTTATCACCCTGCTGTATCTTTAATCACAATTAGCTGAATTCACACGATATTTCATCAAACTTATCACCCTGCTGTAACTTTAATCACATTTGGCTGAATTCACATGATATTTTACCAAACTTATCACCCTGCTGTAACTTTAATCACAATTAGCTGAATTCACATGATATTTTATCAAACTTATCACCTTGCTGCAACTTTAATCACATTTGGCTGAATTCACATATTTCATCAAACTTATCACCCTGCTGTAACTTTAAACACATTTGGCTGAATTCACATGATATTTGTTCAAACTTATCACCCTGCTGTAACTTTAATTACATTTGGCTGAATTCACATGATATTTTACCAAACTTATCACCCTGCTGTAACTTTAATCACAATTAGCTGAATTCACATGATATTTTACCAAACTTATCACCCTGCTGTAACTTTAATCACAATTAGCTGAATTCACATGATATTTTATCAAACTTATCACCTTGCTGCAACTTTAATCACATTTGGCTGAATTCACATATTTCTTCAAACTTATCACCCTGCTCTAACTTTATTTACATTTGGCTGAATTCACATGATATTTCACCAAACTTATCACCCTGCTGTAACTTTAATCACAATTAGCTGAATTCACATGATATTTTACCAAACTTATCACCCTGCTGTAACTTTAATTACATTTGGCTGAATTCACATGATATTTTACCAAACTTATCACCGTGCTGTAACTTTAATCACAATTAGCTGAGTTCACATGATATTTTATCAAACTTATCACCTTGCTGTAACTTTAATCACATTTGGCTGAATTCACATATTTCATCAAACTTATCACCCTGCTGTAACTTTAATTACATTTGGCTGAATTCACATGATATTTCTTCAAACTTATCACCCTGCTGTAACTTTAATTACATTTGGCTGAATTCACATGATATTTTACCAAACTTATCACCCTGCTGTATCTTTAATCACAATTAGCTGAATTCACACGATATTTCATCAAACTTATCACCCTGCTGTAACTTTAATCACATTTGGCTGAATTCACATGATATTTTATCAAACTTATCACCTTGCTGCAACTTTAATCACATTTGGCTGAATTCACATATTTCATCAAACTTATCACCCTGCTGTAACTTTAATTACATTTGGCTGAATTCACATGATATTTCTTCAAACTTATCACCCTGCTGTAACTTAAATTACATTTGGCTGAATTCACATGATATTTTACCAAACTTATCACCCTGCTGTAACTTTAATTACATTTGGCTGAATTCACATGATATTTCTTCAAACTTATCACCCTGCTGTAACTTTAATCACAATTAGCTGAATTCACATATTTCATCAAACTTATCACCCTGCTGTAACTTTAATTACATTTGGCCGAATTCACATGATATTTCTTCAAACTTATCACCCTGCTGTAACTTTAATTACATTTGGCTGAATTCACATGATATTTTACCAAACTTATCACCCTGCTGTATCTTTAATCACAATTAGCTGAATTCACACGATATTTCATCAAACTTATCACCCTGCTGTAACTTTAATCACATTTGGCTGAATTCACATGATATTTTACCAAACTTATCACCCTGCTGTAACTTTAATCACAATTAGCTGAATTCACATGATATTTTATCAAACTTATCACCTTGCTGCAACTTTAATCACATTTGGCTGAATTCACATATTTCATCAAACTTATCACCCTGCTGTAACTTTAATTACATTTGGCCGAATTCACATGATATTTCTTCAAACTTATCACCCTGCTGTAACTTAAATTACATTTGGCTGAATTCACATGATATTTTACCAAACTTATCACCCTGCTGTAACTTTAATCACAATAAGCTGAATTCACATGATATTTTACCAAACTTATCACCCTGCTGTAACTTTAATTACATTTGGCTGAATTCACATGATATTTTACCAAACTTATCACCCTGCTGTAACTTTAATCACAATTAGCTGAATTCACATGATATTTTATCAAACTTATCACCTTGCTGTAACTTTAATCACATTTGGCTGAATTCACATATTTCATCAAACTTATCACCCTGCTGTAACTTTAATTACATTTGGCCGAATTCACATGATATTTCTTCAAACTTATCACCCTGCTGTAACTTTAATTACATTTGGCTGAATTCACATGATATTTCACCAAACTTATCACCCTGCTGTAACTTTAATCACATTTGGCTGAATTCACATGATATTTCTTCAAACTTATCACCCTGCTGTAACTTTAATCACAATCAGCTGAATTCACGATATTTTATCAAACTTATCACCCTGCTGTAACTTTAATCACATTTTGCTGAATTCACATGATATTTCATCAAACTTATCACCCTGCTGTAACTTTTATCACAATTAGCTGAATTCACATGATATTTTACCACACTTATCACCCTGCTGTAACTTTAATCACATTTGGCTGAATTCACATGATATTTTACCAAACTTATCACCCTGCTGTAACTTTTATCACAATTAGCTGAATTCACATGATATTTTACCAAACTTATCACCCTGCTGTAACTTTAATCACAATTAGCTGAATTCACATGATATTTTACCAAACTTATCATCCTGCTGTAACTTTGATCACATTTGGCTGAATTCACATGATATTTCACCAAACTTATCACCCTGCTGTAACTTTAATCACAATTAGCTGAATTCACATGATATTTTACCAAACTTATCACCCTGCTGTAACTTTGATCACATTTGGCTGAATTCACATGATATTTCATCAAACTTATCACCCTGCTGTAACTTTAATCACATTTGGCTGAATTGGTTTGTCTCTAACATAATCATCACAATCATCATACTGTGTTTAATTTCAGCAGCATATCAAAAGTCTTAACAGTTCACTTCCAACAGCATCCATGACAACTGCCCAGTCTGATATACATGTAACTAACAGTCCTTCATGTACTGTCACACATAACTACCCGTGAAAGACTCTATAACGAGTCTATACTTTATCCGTCGAGCCATCCTCAACATGGTTTGTCTTCAGCCATCAATCTGCCTGTCCAATACAGGGGGTTACACACTATAGCTCTAATGGATTTTCTTCAGCAGAAAAACTCCATGGCACACAAGTATTACAATGGCCAATGTGACTGACCTGGCCACACTGAAGGCGCTAATTCCAGCGCTCAGAAGGGATTAGAACCAAGAGTGTAAATTTGATCTGCAATGATCACTGAGTTCGTCTGCTTCATCAAGGGTTAATGGCGATATGTTTGGACCGTCAGTAGCTTGTGTACAATGCCAGGAGAGACAATAATGTCTGAAGAAAGGACTACATGTGCATGCAGAAAACTGGAGCTAAATTAAGCTTCCCAGCTTCGCACTATAAGGGATTTTGCAAAGGAAATGCAAGATCAGCCTGGCGAGAACATGAAATAATGAAAAGTCATGGAATGTTGTGAAACATGAAGGAGGAGAACATCTTTTTAGGATAACAAATTTTTTGTTTATTTCAGACTGCCATTGCAGCCTCTCATAAAAAACTTAAATGACCCCTATAACCTTGAAGAAAAAAGATCAAGGTCACTCAAAATCAATAGGGTTCTTCCTCACTCCAAGGTGTAAGTGTGGTGTAAGTTTGATGAACTGGAACTAAACCGTTTTAAAGATAACATGTTTACAAGCCTTTTAATTTAACCTAAATGACTCAAATGACCCTGAAGAAAAGGTCAAGGTTGCTGAAAAACAAAAAATGTTCTTCCTCATGACAAAGTGGTGAAAGTTTGGTGAATTTGACATTAACTGCTCTGGAGATATTATGTCTGCAAGCTTTTTTAACCCAAATAACCTAAATGACCCCAATGACCTTGAAGAAAAGGGCCAAGGTCGCTGAAAATTAAAAGGGTTCTTCCTCAAGACAAGTGTAAGTGTGGTGTAAGTTTGGTGAACTTGGGTTAAACCTTTCCAGAGATGGTGTTTGCAAGCCTTTAATAAAACTTTCACTTGAATGACCCCAATGACCTTGATAAAAAAGGTCAAGGTCACTGAAAATCAATAGGGTTCTTCCTCATTCCAAGGTGTAAGTGTGGTGTACCTTTGGCTGAGCCGTTCTAAAGATTGATGGACGGACCAACAGATGCCACCCACAACACCAACAACCCTTGGCCAATATTGGCTGAGGGGTAAAAAAACCTTTTCAATGAGCTACACGAATGGCCCACAAAATCGCAGAACACATCACTTTCTTCAGTGACGTTGCAGTAATTGCGTACTTGATATGTGTTTTATGAGGGGAGTTGATCATTGAGTACACAAGAAAATGGAACCCTGCTTAAACATGCACACCACTGGTCCCATTTTTGGGTGGCGGGAACTTGAGTATCCGGGAATAACCTACCTTAATTCCTTGTTATAAGAAAATGCCTCTAAAAATTGAAGTAGGTATCACTTAATAAACCACTTAAAACTATGCACAAAATTATTACACTTTCATTTATTTTTTTAGACTTTTGTGAAAGAGTTAAAGGCACTCAAACATTTGAATTTTGATGTGGGCTTTATGGACCATACTATCAGCAGTTAGGAACTCTGATGTCACAGGAAGATTATCCCACTCTGATCATGACACTGAATGCTGGAATAACTCTTCTTATCTGTGAGTAAGAGATTTATGGAAATAAGGTTCCCAAAAATTCCTTCCTTCTGGTGAACATCAGGAAAAACGGTGATGTGACGTCAGGGTTCCTAGATACTGTCAGTATGGCTCATAAAGCTTTTTGAATGCCTTTCAACACTTTTTAAAAAAAGCTGAGAAAAGTAAATGCAAGTATTTTTGTACTCAGTTGTCTGTTTGTTGAACCTTACTTATTTTAGCTTTCTTTTACTTGAACTGCTGTTAGCTACTTGGTATCAAGACATACATGAAACAAAAGTGACTCACTGAATCAGAGAGGGACTCGCTGTGACGAAACTGCATGAGTTTTTCTCGACTCATCCTCTCAGACTTCTGCAATGGTGACTTATCAACCCGGACCACAGGGTTCGGCTGCAGATTATCCCGAGATTTTCGGTTGTCGTTGTCGCTGGACATGATTATGTAGTCAAGCTTCCACACAACAATTGGTTATCTTGTACTGGTCATCATATATCCAGTATTATCAGGTAAAAAATTTGCTGGCTGCCTATCTGGGTTATCTTGAGCACATTGCGGTCCTGAGTATCTACAAAGAGAATAAAAAGATATTACAACCATGGAAAAAATTTGGTGTTCTACTGCATGAAGTTTTGTCATATATACATTATATTTAGCAAGAACACCAATGAATACTAAAACAGCTCAATTAAGCCTATATTATGATGATGCCCTGATCTGACCCTGAAGTTGCAAGTCGATGTGCAGGCACAAGAATTTGGTCACAAATGAAATATCATGATCGAATCATGTCATGCTACACAAAGGACTACAGTATATAAAAGGCAAATGCAAATCATCATTAATGGGGGGTCTCCATGGCTGAGTGGGTTAGCACACCAGCACGGCGCAATGACCCAGGAGCCTGTCACCGATGCAGTTGCTGTAAATCCAGCTCATGCTGCCGTCCTCTCCAGCCGTACATGGGATGATCTGCCAGCAATCTGTTGATGGTCGTGGGCTTCCCCTGGGCTCTACCTGGTTTCCTTCCACTATAATGCTGGCCATGCACTGTTGAATAAGTGCAATACTCTTGAGTAAAGCGTAAAACACCCAATCAAATCAATAAATCATCGTTCATATGATGAGACTCAGAGCTGCAACTTCTCCTCACTACCAACATAGGAGAGGACCGAGAGGACCATTTCCAGTACTGTACACTGTACAGTAGAAGTTTTGTTTTTAATTTCCACTATTAACATGATGAATAGCCTGCTGAGCAGACTTCAGCATGATCACGTGTGCTTCAAACCTATCATATGCTATTCAAAGCATGAGAAGTCTGAATTCTCATACATGAGCGTGAAAATAGCCAGCTATAATACATACATCATAGTGCATGCAAATAGTCTAACTGCCTCTGTTCCAAAAAGCATGTCTACATTAGCATGTATGCTTCAGTTCATATCTACACAACGGCGATGAACACATTTATATTTTCCATCTAAATGAAAACTGCTTCATTATACAAACATGAAACACCAGCTGTGGAACATTGAACAGACAAAGAGATCATTCCCCCAACATACATATATGTATACATATTTGTAGCTTTTAAGTGTTTTCATTTGCAGGCTTGGATGTTCAAGCTGCAGAAACTTCTAATTATACATACATGTGGGTTAGTCTTCACCAAAAATATGTAATCTTTATAAATTCCCTGTTTTTGCCCACAGAAAATTAATAGATTAAAATGTGTACATCTACACACAGTACCCATCATCCTTATACATGTAATACATACATTTACTTCAGAATACTTCAGAATAGTTTTAAGAAAAAAACAAAGGCCAAGGGAGAAGTCAAACAAGACAATTTCCAATGATCAAAGCTGTGACAATTAAAGACTTAACTACATGCGATTTAATATATAATATACATCAGACACTGAGAATGTTCAGTTCAAAGGCTGATGTATGAGACATGTCTGTACTAAATCCATGGAGCGGAACTCGTCTGAAATATAACAGTACATGTACACATGCATACACATCTACGCGTACCTGTCCCTCACCTGCAATCAATGCAATTCCCGCACTTCTCAACAAAAGCTGCGATATTTTTTTGATTTCCACAATTCTTACAAAGAAATCTGGAACTGTAGTATACATACAAGTAGCCTTTGACAGACTGCAAATCATAAATGCTCACCTGGTTATAAATTATCCTGTATTTTCTGTGTGAAGACACATGTACATGTCCCATGTCATACATACATCCTGTGCATATATAACCCTGCTTCCACATGCAGGTACAGCCTATTGTGCACTCACAAATAAACAGTACATGCAATATACAAGTACATCAACATGCATGTATGGCTCTCGTACTCAAGCTGCTAATTTAATCATAAATACACGGTGATCAATACATGTGTATATATATGTATATATCCTAATCCTGTAAGAGGATTAACTCAGTAAATTGCAGAGAGGGATTTATATAGCCATCTGTTTAAGCTGGAACTTGAATAACCAGTCTAAACAGCTACTGTAAATCTTCAACCTTTTCGACCTCTAAAGCAATATTTGCAGAGGAATTTATGCATACCATTATTACGAAAACAACACTAAAATTTTTTTTAGCTGTGTCACTAAAGATGCAGGTTTCATAAAACCATGCAAATTATTTCTGTACACCAACTAGTTTTCTCAGAATGTTTCAAAATATTGATCGCAGAGGTAGTTGAAAGGGTTAAAGAATTATATTATACATGTATGTATGTACATGCAGCTGACAAAGAGCATCTCCAAACGGAACACCTGTTCAAGCTGTTATATTATATGCATTGTCACACATGTGTACATATCCCCAGTATACAACATAATCAGGAAACATCTACAATCTATAATGGCAACCGTTGTATAACCGTATAAATGAAATATTCTTGTACTGCACATAAAAGACCAATCAAATAAATAAATGAAAAAAAAAACAAGGTCTATAATACATGTATATGGATATTTTATACATGTAAAAAAGAATGAGATCCAAATATGTTTCTGAGCTGAAGTACATGTACATGTATGTAAAATGATGAGAGCTGCATTGGATAACAAAGGTCCAGCCACCTTCGGGGAACCAGAGAACTTCTTCAAAACAACATTACAATAATACTTGGAATTCTCTGTAATATTGTTTTTAGATTAACTTCAACCATTTCACAGACACATCATCTCCTAGCTTGTGGAATTCGATGTCACACATCGTCTCCTAGCTTGTAGAAGCCAATCTCACACACCGTCTCCTGGCTTGTAGAAGCCGATCTCACACACCGTCTCCTGGCTTGTAGAAGACGATCTCACACATCGTCTCCTAGCTTGTAAAAGCCGATCTCACACATCGTCTCCTACAGTAGCTTGTAGAAGCTGATCTCATACATCGTCTCCTACAGCAACTTGTAGAAGCTGATCTCACACATCGTCTCACAAAATGTCTCCTTGCTTGTAGAAGCTGATCTCATACATCGTCTCCTTGCTTGTAGAAGCCGATCTCACACATCGTCTCACAGGTTGTAGAAGCTGATCTCACACATTGTCTCTTGGCTTGTAGGAGCCAATTTCACAAATTGTTTCCTGGTTTGTAGAAGCCAATCTCACACATCGTCTCCGGGCTTGTAGAAGCCGATCTCACACACCCGTCTCCTGGCTTGTAGAAGCCAATCTCACACATCGTCTCCTTGCTTGTAGAAGCTGATCTCACACATTGTCTCCTCGCTTGTAGAAGCCGATCTCACACATCGTCTCCTCGCTTGTAGAAGCCAATCTCACACATCGTCTCCTAGCTTGTAAAAGCCGATCTCACACATCGTCTCAAAGGTTGTAGAAGCTGATCTCACAAATTGTCTCCTGGCTTGTAGGAGCCTATCTCACAAATTGTCTCCTGGCTTGTAGAAGCCGACCTCACACACCGTCTCCTGGCTTGTAGAAGCTGATTTCACACATTTGTCTCCTAGCTTGTAGAAGCCCATCTCACACATTGTCTCCTCGCTTGTAGGAGCCTATCTCACAAACTGCCTACTGGCTTGTACAAGCCGATCTCACACACTGTCTCCTGGCTTGTAGAAGCTGATCTCACACATTGTCTCCTAGCTTGTACAAGCCGATCTCACACATCGTCTCCTGGCTTGTAGAAGCTGATCTCACACATTGTCTCCTAGCTTGTAGACACCGATTTCACACATCGTCTCCGTGTGTTATATGTAAATTTACATGTATAATGCTGCCTCACTGGAAAACCATGCCACCACATGCATGTATGCACACAGCCAATCAGAGCTCTACCAAATCTGGGCCAATGAAAATAGAGGTTTCACTATATTTATAAAGGTCGAACCCTGAGAAGTACATGAAATGTCACGACTATAAGGCGACTGTAGTAGGCTATCACTTAAGTAAATTTTATATACAAACTACATACAGTTTACATGTTCAAAATGATATGATAATACACCATGGAAGGCAAATCTGTCCCGCAACAACAGAAATGTAATGAGACTCAGCAAAGTGTAATTACGTACATGTATCTACACAGACAGAACAAGAACGCTAATTATTTCTGTATCCTGCTACCTGCCCTCTTTAAAACATGTACCTGAAACTACTGCCTGTACATGTAAGTGCATGCACATCCACTTGGCCTAGATCTCATGCTGATCTTATACAAAGGTTTCCCTTTATATTATATTGCTGTGTTTTCATGACCTTGTTTGAAAAAAAAAAACAAAAACACAGGCATGCTAATTAAGTGAGATAATCATCCATTTATCAAATATTGTCTCCTCACTTGTAATCAAGAAAAAATGTATCTAATTATTTCCTATTGAATTTTACATGTAAAAATGGTCATGAAAAATAAACAAATAATTAACAGTGGCCTATTTCCAGGTGAATGCTTGAATGTATACCACGGCTGTTAAAGTCATGACATGCATGTCATGTACTGAGGCCAAAAGTGCTTTCAATGTTACGTGTTTAAGTCATCTTGAGTTATTATTATTTATAAGTCTATACATGATGTAACTGTTACACAACAGCAGACCAGATGTTCTCTACATGTAAAGTCTTTTCACAGACTAACTGGCACTGGATTAGAGTGAAAGTCACTACGACAGCCAGGATCAGCTGAGATGACAGATGCACTGTCATGAATACTGTAACAGATCAAGCAGCTGCTGTACAAATACGACTGCAGAATGCAGCTGCAGGGCGCCTACATGTGATATCCATCCTAACACATTAATGGCCCAAAATGTTCACCCATCTGTGCAAATGTACCCTATCAAGACTGTACAGTCTGAAATGGAAGTTATTACCCACATCTACCTCAGACTGTGAGCACATGTACACGTCTACATGTCACTATACAATGTACTAAGTCTGACGAGTACTAAACTATATCACATTCAGCAATTCCACACAAAGCTAGATGCTTTGATCTCAATTTCCAAAATTCTGAGAAAGACAAAAAAAGCCTGAAATAAGGGTCTTTATATATACAGTATGCATGTACATGTAAAAACAGCTTCACTCTCTACATTACACATGTATACAATACTGAGAGCCCTCCTCCTCGTTTGCCAATCCGAGATTACGTGGACTGGAATACAATCCAATTATCACCGGCTACAATTATACATGTATATTACACAGTCCCTAGCTAACACAGAGTACATCAAAGCCCATGGAATTACATGAAGCAGTGTCGGCGTGGCAGATCTCGCACGGTGAAAGCCTGACTAAATAATGCAACAACAGCGCACGCAGTGACGCAAAGTCAGTCAGCCTTGTTACAATTAAAGTATGCTTTTAATGCACTTGTATCCACTCACCCAAACAAACAGGTAACATGTAGCACATTATCAAAAGTGACATGGAACACTGATACCTACATTACAGATGTTCACTGACAAGTATTGCTGTCAGGAAGCTGAGTGTATATCCACATAAACCCTTGTCCATGTCAGTAGTAAAATGCTATTTTTTCAAGACTTAATGGACTGCATCCACAATGAGGATGGAATATCCTAACACACAGGTAGTAATGACACAGCACATTATCAAAGTAGCACATGAACACGGATGCCTACAATTACACACAGCCCATGACAGAGAACTTTTTCTTCTTTTACCCCCGACTAACAGCATACACGTGAACTGTAGACACAACAAGGAATCCTGTAACAGTTTGTAGGTATAATTACAAGTAGCACATAATCAAAACGATATAACACTGATACATACCTATAAACATGTCCATGTACAAAGGGTCAAACTCTTTTGTCAGGCCACTACAGTAAGATACACATGTACCACACTGACCACATGCCAGGACTGAACTAGCTGCAACCACAGTGAGAAATCTTAGCACACAGGTGGCACTCCATCAAAACCACATACATGTATGTACAAGTACAAAGAATCCCTTCAGCAGGAGGCTGCAGCATACTGTCCGTTCTGGTCAGGCCAGAAATGAACTAAATGGCACACTGAGGAACACTGGCACCCTGAGGAATCCATAACACACAGCTTGTACACGAATTATACCAAAGTGGTATACACATGTCACTGTATGAATGCATGTACCTACATAGCATGTACATGAATTTCCATGTTCAATCCAATTTGGAAGCTAGACGGACAGCTAAACATACTCGCCCCCATGCATGGTAATGGACTCAGGGTTTGTTTTTTTTTTCCAGACTTTCTGGTAAAGATTCGACAGTTATCAATAATACATGTGCGTCATGTAAGGCTAGCTCTTGTTACGAGTGATGGATGTTAAATTGATGGAACTCGCTGGCTTGTTTCGATCCACTGAGCAGATGTATCATGTCCATAACTATATAGAGGCATCACAGTTGATCTAGCTGTCAGATACACGCAACGAGATTATATCAAACAGGATTATATGGTATTTACATGGTATGATATGTCACATGACAAAAGTACCTTTACATGTGCAGGTACATGTATCACTGACATATACATGTACATGTGCAGGTACATGTATCACTGACATATATGTACAGGTGTAGGTCAACGTATCACTAACATACATGTACATATATATGTTTAGGTACACGTATCACTGACATACATGTACATATATATGTTTAGGTACACGTATCACTAACATACATGTACATATATATGTTTAGGTACACGTATCACTGACATACATGTACATATACATGTGCAGGTACAAGTATCACTACCTTACATGTACGTGCACATGTGCAGGTACATGTATCACTGAAATACATGTACATAAACATGTGCAGGTACATGTATCACTGCCATACATGTATGTGTACAGGTCCATGTATTGCTGACATACATGTACATGTACGAACACGTATGTAAACATGTAAACCAACTGAAAGACCAGTCAGGGCTGTATCTCCATTTTAACTTCGAAAACCAATTGAGCATCTAAACTGTTGGGAGCCCAAAGTCATCAAGATGTATTAAATCTAAAGAGTAGATGACACAAAAGTATGACGCTTAACCAAGAAGTTTAATTTTTATACCAACTGATTTTATTCACAGACTGAAGAGCCCTCAAAGGGAGTCATTTGAGATGCATTTTTTACATAAAATTTATTAATGCACAGTAAGGATGTCGACTTCAAAGTTTGGAATCAGAATCTTAAACATTTGTTTGTCTGGATATAGTCCTGCCTTGTGAGTACCTAGTTTAATACATGTCAAACTTTTCAATTTTTGTCTACATGTATTTTGACCCAGAATGCAAGGGAATCTTTGTACATTCCTACAGAGCAGGAATCCCATGGTACATGTTCATGTATCAAAATGCACATCAAAAATAAAAAAAATCTCCATCAAAAAAATTTCACTTAACCTGATTGTTTCCATACATCTGTATGGTCTCAGAGGACTGTATATATAAAAGTGTCATCTGGCTCACGTCAACAATTCTATACACAGATTTTATTCTAAATATCTAAAATCAAATCCTTCTGCTTTAAATATCCATAGTCATCAATAAGTGAATTTCAGAGAAAATCAGCTTCCTGTGCTTTTGCCATACAAGGGAAAGTCCCTCCTGGCAATTTTACATTAATCATCAACATATGCATTCTGAACAGGTCTGTGAATCGATTTAAGTCCCTAATGAAGCGAATAACACTCACAGCTGATATCAACAACGCTCTACCAGTAATGGATTATGTTATTACAACAACGTGGTACAGTATTCACCCTTCTCTAATTTTATACACTCAAAAAGCTTGTGCACTCAGCAGCCTTAAAATTTGTATAAAAAGTAGAATGTACATTGTACACAAAAGCCAATTCCATTATCGCAGTTCAGAAATTCAAGATACACCTCAGCTCAAGACTAAATGACTAACATGACTAATGAAGATGACAAAGGTAAATTTGATGTTATAACCATTAACAAAAAAAGTAAGAAAATATTGAACAAGAAAAACATGATATCTAAACATTTATTATTTATTTTGTTTGGCTGGTGTTTTAAGTCGTACTCAAGAATATTTCACTTTAATATACAACGGCAGCCAGCATAATGGTGGGAGGAAACAGAATAGAGCCCAGGGAAAACCCACGACTATCCGCAGGTTGCTCATAGACGAATACATGATATATGCACACTTCCCCTTTGACCTGTCAGATAAATGTAGCAATTAAAGTGCACAACAGAGTAAAAATGGCCATACATGTAATTTTTTTGAAAAGGATGAAATGGCCAAAAACTCACACTTAGTCTGTAAATAAATCATAATATAATAAATGAATAAATATAGACTATATTCTTTAAATGAATTACAATGTATGTAAGTCTCCAATTTGGGATAATTTTGATCCTGATTCTCATCAGTGCCATACACAATGTGTACATGTACAACTGCTTGTTGTGGGGAGTGGGTGGGGGGGGGAGGTTAAGAATGGTTTCAACGGCCATCATGTCAAAATGGTTCTGGTGATGAAGTGTAGAATTGTCTATGATGCACTACACTGTATACAGTCAGATATAATCATCAATCAGGGTCATCCATATTTTATATATATATAGTATACACAGTACATGTAAATTACATTTGCATGAATGTGTGTATACAATGAGGGACTTGACTAAGATCGTTTTGTAACTCATTCATCTCCCACAGAAAATTATTTTTATTTCGGTAAACGATTATCTCCACACAAAAGGTTGATCAAATTCCGGTAAAGTCATTGCACAAGCAGTAACATAGCACCATACTTAACATTACAGGTAATGTACCCTATCTTGATACTGTCATGTCTTCAGGACTTCATGGACTGACAATAAGCACAGAACCAGGAAGCTACTTGCCAAGATTTAGGATAGTTACTTTACCCCACATATTCGCCTTTAGTTTAATACTCCAACCCTCAGTCGTGCTCTAGCCAAACCCTCAGTCGTGCTCTAGCCAGCCCTCAGTCGAGCTCTACCCAACCCTCAATCATGCTCTAGCCAGCCCTCAGTCGTGCTCTAGCCAACAGTCAGTCATGCTCTAGCCAGCCCTCAGTCGTGTCCTAGCCAGCCCTCAGTCGTGCTCTAGCCTCTGGACCGTCAGGCTCTTAAGTTTCTCATTTCTATATATTTGTCACCCATTTAAAGTAAAAGAAAGTCAAAATATGAAGTAAGCTTCATCAAACAGACAACTGAAAACTATGCATGAAAATACTTTCATTTATTTTTTCAGATTTTTCAAAGTGTTGAACGGCATTCAAATATTTGATTACTATGGTGGGCTTTATGAGCAAAACTCACGGTATCTAGGAACTCTGACGTCACGTCACTTTTTTTTTGCGTGATGTACACCAGAAGAACGACATTTTTGGGATCATTAACTCAGTCATGTTTTGCTCATGGGTAAACAGATTTCCTCTTCCTCTGACATCAGAGTTCCTAAACTCTGATAGTATGGTACATAAAGCTACCTCACCATTCAAATGTTTGAACGCCTTTAACTCTTTTCACAAAAATGTAAAAAAATAAATGAAAGTATTCCTTAGTTCTACAGGTAAATGGTCTATTTAGTGATGACTACTTCGATTTTTAGAGGTCTTCTCCATTAATGATTCCAGCATGCTTTAATAATATCCCTCGCACTGTGACCTCAATGGTCAAAGATTCCTGTTTCCATCATGATCCTAGGATATACATGTACTTGTAGATGTTGTGTACATGTTGTGTACATGTAGTTGTACATGTTGTGTACATGTAGTTGTACATGTTGTGTACATGTACTCCATGTATTTATCAATTCCTATTCAAAGCAATACTCAAGAATTTTTACTTATATGACGTAGGTCATGCAGTTCTATTTACAGTATATGATGTAGGTCATGCAGTTCTATTTACAGTATATGATGTAGGTCATGCAGTTCTATTTACAGTATATGATGTAGGTCATGCAGTTCTATTTACAGTATATGATGTAGGTCATGCAGTTCTATTTACAGTATATGATGTAGGTCATGCAGTTCTATTTACAGTATATGCAGTCCCTGGGCCTACTGTAAAACTACAATATTTTCAACCTCTAAAGCACTTTTGTGAAACTCACATCAAAAATGTTTGTTTGCATCACTAAAACTGGGGGCTTCCTAAAACTGCAGATTATTTCTCTACACCCCATAGTTTGAGATTATTTCTCTACACCCCATAGTTTGAGATTATTTCTCTACACCTCCTAGTTTGAGATTATTTCTCTACACCCCATAGTTTGAGATTATTTCTCTACACCCCATAGTTTGAGATTATTTCTCTACACCTCATAGTTTGAGATTATTTCTCTACACCCCATAGTTTGAGATTATTTCTCTACACCCCATAGTTTGAGGTTATTTCTCTACACCCCATAGTTTGAGTTTATTTCTCTACACCCCATAGTTTGAGATTATTTCTCTACACCCCATAGTTTAAGTTTATTTCTCTACACCCCATAGTTTGAGATTATTTCTCTACACCCCATAGTTTGAGATTATTTCTCTACACCCCATAGTTTGAGATTATTTCTCTACATCCCATACACTCAGAATGTTTCAAAATATTTTCCACTGGTGGTTTAAAGGCCAAGGAATTAGGGTACATGTATTTAACTCGTTGTGTACAGTAGTTACCTCAAACTAGTTTGACAAACCACAGCGTCTTACCGACCAACTGCAAGCTAACCTTAAAATCAATTCGTGCCTGAGGAGTGGTTAGGCCAATGGCAATAAAATTCTCTCCGCTCGGAATCTCTCTCCAAAACCACGACATTTCCGGACCAAGAAGAGGTTTCCTCTCAGTGCATCCCCAAGACACAGAGAAGTCAAGCCAATTGACACTCACGATACCCACTGGTGTGCACCAGCAAATGTTCAGCAAGACTACAGTGAGGAAGGGCAAGTACACTGAGTACAGAGTACCCCATACAAAGGGATGTGGTGTAACCGCCTGGAAGGGACATAAGCCCAGAGGGTAGGGAAGAATGGCGGTGGGTAAACTGTGGCATGTAGCGAGGGGAGGACGGGATTGGAACCTCTTAAAGGCCCATCGAGGAGCAGCAAGATTAAACAACTGCAAAGTGTTTTTGCTGTCGACGTCGCCATAACAACCAAGTCATGCAATCCCTAAAGACAGAGCTAATAGTCGCTCAGGTAGCTCAGGCTACAATAAGGATGGTGTTTTTACCTGAAAACACGCTAGGCTCTTTTCTATGATCAGCTGCCCACACTACTAATCCTCTATGGTGGGAGATTAGGGAGGGGGAGGCGAGAGAAATGGGGGTGCACAGTGAAATGTTGCATTATGATGAGTGATATGAGTACACTACTGCCCACACTATAAAACCACTGGTCTTTCGGCATGTCAATGAAAAACTTTTCCACATAAAGTTTGGACACACAAAGTTTCATTTTCCTGAGTGGTTTTCAACAAATGAAGTTGATGTACATACTTGAACCTAAAAGTATAGGACACTACATATATACATACAAATAAGAACACTGCTGGCCACTCTTCAATGCAACCAAGGCACTACAAACAACAGAGGCAGAGGAATCTGGTTCCCTTTCCAAGGCAAGACCCATACACACGTACAACACATGTTCTTGTGCACATTAACTGGTCTGCTTATCTGTGAGTGTTGGGATGAAATTCAGTTCATCCGAGTTATGAGGCCGTAACAAGAATAACTATCTTTTCACCCAGCCACTTTTGATGCTCAAAAGGATAAGAATTTTACAGTTCACCAAGTTAGCAAGTTCAAGTTCACATGCACTAAATTACCCTATCCTGGCTATACATAATAAAAACAATCCTAAAAAAAACAGCCCTATCAACAAAATGAACCAAAAGCATTTTTGGGCCTTTTCAGTTGATTGAAAGATCAATTTCTGCAGGGCTGATTGCGATGTCATGAGATGTTCCTCACTGCCTGGGGCTCACTCCCAGCACAATCCATCAGTTTAAACAATACTTGAACGTAATTTCATCAGACCTTCGATCAAGACTTTAGCGCTATCTTAAATAATTACAAGGTTGTATGCTCGCAGTATGGCTGTTCACATATTACACAGCAGAGGAGCTTTTTATCACTGGTGTTGGAAATTATGCTTGAAATAAAAAAAAAAGTCACAATCATTCGATATGGCTATAAAATCAAATATTTCATGCTTGACAGCTGGAAGCCTTGTGTGGAATGGTTTTAGTACTGAATACATCAATTTATTATAAATGTATGCCAAATCACAGTAAAATATAAACAGGGATTAAAGGAATTATTGGATTAACTTAAAGAGATTATTTAAAGAGGGGGGAGGGGGGGTTCCATGGCCGAGGTGGTTCGTATGCCAGCCCTGACACTATGACCCAGTAAAACTCATGACGGCTTACTTGCCTTTTGTAATGCGTCTCAGTGAAGCAGCACTAGATAAAAGAGTGGTGGAAATCCGTCCTGCGACAAGGAGGTACGTTACATACATTCTAAGGATTCCTTTGCCGTCATATGAATGAAAAATTGTTGAATACGACGTTAAACCCCAAGCACTGACTCACATGTGAAGATGTTGATTTATTCATATAATCATACACGAACTAGGACGGTGGGGAGATTAGGTTTAACAACACATCTTTATGAAAATGTAGAGCATTGTACATCACCTCAGCGTGGCCATTTTTGACACATTTTCTTCATTCTGATTTATTCATCCACCTTAAGAGAAAACTTGTGAAGTCCTGATTGAGTGAGTGAGTGAGCGAGTGAGTCCTTGGGTGAAGTCTGATTAATGTCCTTACGAGAAAAGTTGAGTGTTGGCATCAAAACATATCATTTTAAGGTATTTATGTGCTTGTGAAAGTGCAACGATCAATTTCTCCTGACCACAAATAAGGCCAACTTGACTGGTGATGTTTGTAATACACACTGTACTAGACAGGTAAATGACTGGGGAGCATTTTTATGAACATGGCTTCTTGGCTCAACCTGAATCTAAAGTAAATGACTATTTGTAATCACCATCAGATTCATAACAGTATAAAGGCTGGGGATCAAATAAATGCAACAAAAGTTCTCCTCAACATCAATAAGAGTCATAAGTTTTTCGCAAAATTTCAGGCGTTTACTGTTTTCCCCAAAAACCAAATGAAAAAAAAATGTAAACCATTATTAACAGACTCCCGAAATCTACAAACTTTATTTTTCCAAATGAGGACACAGTCACAAATTCATGTATCTACATGTATTTACTTATTTATCTGATTGGCTTTTTACGCCATACTCAAGAATATTTCACTTATACGACAGCGGCCAGCATTGCGGTGGGAGGAAACCTGGCAGAGCCAAGGGAAAATTCAGGACCATCCACAGGTTGCTGACAAACCTTCCCACGGTCCTCACTGGTGGGAGGCTCCTAGGTTATTATGCCGCGCTGGCATGCTAACCCCCTCAGACAATGAGACCCCTGTATCTGCATGTAGCAACCTTGTCCAACCTATTCTAACATGTAGCTTCATTCATGTACGATGGAGTATTGGTACCCGAGGCACCACTGATATTAAACAGATCCAGGATGTACGATGGAGTATTGGTACCCAAGGCACCACTGATATTAAACAGATCCAGGATGTACGATGGAGTATTGGTACCCGAGGCACCACTGACATTAAACAGATCCAGGATGTACGATGGAGTATTGGTACCCGAGGCACCACTGACATTAAACAGATCCAGGATGTACGATGGAGTATTGGTACCCGAGGCACCACTGACATTAAACAGATCCAGGATGTACGATGGAGTATTGGTACCCGAGGCACCACTGACATTAAACAGATCCAGGATGTACGATGGAGTATTGGTACCCGAGGCACCACTGACATTAAACAGATCCAGGATGTACGATGGAGTATTGGTACCCGAGGCACCACTGACATTAAACAGATCCAGGATGTACGATGGAGTATTGGTACCCGAGGCACCACTGACATTAAACAGATCCAGGATGTACGATGGAGTATTGGTACCCGAGGCACCACTGACATTAAACAGATCCAGGATGTACGATGGAGTATTGGTACCCGAGGCACCACTGACATTAAACAGATCCAGGATGTACGATGGAGTATTGGTACCCGAGGCACCACTGACATTAAACAGATCCAGGATGTACGATGGAGTATTGGTACCCGAGGCACCACTGACATTAAACAGATCCAGGATGTACGATGGAGTATTGGTACCCGAGGCACCACTGACATTAAACAGATCCAGGATGTACGATGGAGTATTGGTACCCGAGGCACCACTGACATTAAACAGATCCAGGATGTACGATGGAGTATTGGTACCCGAGGCACCACTGACATTAAACAGATCCAGGATGTACGATGGAGTATTGGTACCCGAGGCACCACTGACATTAAACAGATCCAGGATGTACGATGGAGTATTGGTACCCGAGGCACCACTGACATTAAACAGATCCAGGATGTACGATGGAGTATTGGTACCCGAGGCACCACTGACATTAAACAGATCCAGGATGTACGATGGAGTATTGGTACCCGAGGCACCACTGACATTAAACAGATCCAGGATGTACGATGGAGTATTGGTACCCGAGGCACCACTGACATTAAACAGATCCAGGATGTACGATGGAGTATTGGTACCCGAGGCACCACTGACATCAAACAGATCCAGGATGTACGATGGACTATTGGTACCCGAGGCACCACTGACATCAAACAGATCCAGGATGTACGATGGAGTATTGGTACCCGAGGCACCACTGACATCAAACAGATCCAGGATGTACGATGGAGTATTGGTACCCGAGGCACCACTGACATCAAACAGATCCAGGATGTACGATGGAGTATTGGTACCCGAGGCACCACTGACATCAAACAGATCCAGGATGTACGATGGACTATTGGTACCCGAGGCACCACTGACATCAAACAGATCCAGGATGTACGATGGACTATTGGTACCCGAGGCACACTGACATCAAACAGATCCAGGATGTACGATGGACTATTGGTACCCGAGGCACCACTGACATCAAACAGATCCAGGATGTACGATGGACTATTGGTACCCGAGGCACCACTGACATTAAACAGATCCAGGATGTACGATGGACTATTGGTACCCGAGGCACCACTGAGATTAAACAGATCCAGGATGTACGATGGACTATTGGTACCCGAGGCACCACTGACATTAAACAGATCCAGGATGTACGATGGAGTATTGGTACCCGAGGCACCACTGACATTAAACAGATCCAGGATGTACGATGGAGTATTGGTACCCGAGGCACCACTGACATTAAACAGATCCAGGATGTACGATGGGAGTATTGGTACCCGAGGCACCACTGACATTAAACAGATCCAGGATGTACGATGGACTATTGGTACCCGAGGCACCACTGACATTAAACAGATCCAGGATGTACGATGGAGTATTGGTACCCGAGGCACCACTGATATTAAACAGATCCAGGATGTACAATGGACTATTGGTACCCGAGGCACCGCTGATATTAAACAGATCCAAACACATTAGGACGTTTAAGCTAGGCCATCACTCAATATATGTTCTCTGGGAGTATCCCAACCCAGTCTCTTCATGTTAATTTCAGGAAAATCCCTATCTTTTTCACATTAGACAGAATGATAAAAAAGAATTTTCTATCGACTGACATAGGTTTAGTCGGGTGGGGTGGGGTTGGGTGGGGTGGGGTGGGTGGGGTGTGGTGGTGGTGTGGTTTGTAGTGTGTGGGAAAGTAGGGGGGATGTTTCAGTGTCTTTGAGATGCCCTATTCTGACAAAATTGGGAGAGATGGAGAAAATTGGAAATGAGACCGTCTGATTTTAAATTCTGGCTAAATTATGCTGACCGACCATGTTGTTTTTTTCCCCCACTCAATCATGCCAGCATACTGTATTTCTGATGCTCAATGTTATTTTATTCTCAAAGGGTCATTTTAACATGCCAAACAAAGAATTTTTAAAGCATGGCCCAATATACATGTAGCATACCAATACACGTGTGATGGGAAAGTGACCAGATGTACAGCGTACACAGGCCAATTACCAACCCAAAGGGTCTAACAAACTAAAGCCCTAAAAACAAATTACATGTCTCTGCATCATATAGGTTGACCACATCTCAGTGGAAATTGAGCGAGTGAGTGAGTGAGTGCTTGGGGTTAAACATTGTACCAGTGGAAATTGAGGCGCATACTTTAATCAAAGCTCTGGCCACTTTCCAGACTGACCTGAACAAGAAAAGAAAATTACTGTCTGGTTTACGGATTTCCTTATACTGGTTGTCGTATGTGACGGGGGGGGGGGGGGGGGGGAGGGGCGGTCATGCTTCAATTTGGAATGAAAGTTAAACTATCACAATAAACTTGTACATGCACAATGAAAATCACAACAAGTGCAACAAAGATCTAAATGATTAGACTCATTGATCACACTTGGTTGATCAGTCTAATGTTTGCACCACTTGCACTGATAAACTTGTGCAAATGGCCAGCAAGTGGCCAGATAACGGCTGTTCAAAGTGAAACACACCAGATGCAAGTACACCGTCTTCAGAAATCAATCTTTATTACCATGAGCACAAAGGTGAGTGAAATTTGTAAAGATTTATCTGTATAGATCCTCCATGAAGGGTCTCATGTTACCATGGTTATTGCATCAGTGATCTGAGATGCCAATGTCTCAATTAATCATGACAATGGATAAATGAAATCACATCTACAGTACATGTAGGACTAGCTGCACAGAGTTATTAATGCCATCCTTATCAAATATGCGCTCGCATGAAGATCACAGCTGTGAGAATTAACACATCAATCTTTCTTCACAAGGTCATACATACATGTACTTCATCTGGATACTCAGTATTTATATATGGCTACACTTGATATAACGCTTTCGTCTTCATTTACCCAAAAACAGCTAATTCACACTCTCTTCCAGAGTTTCAATGCATCTATATTTACATGCAGGTATATCTCTTTATGTCTTGAAATTTTGCAAAACCCCTGTGATGAAGCCACAGGTTAAGAAAAAAATTCTACGATTACCAGACTGGCATATTACACATGTGCATGTAATTTATTTATTTACTTATCTGGTTGGTGTTTTACTCATCAAGGTATCTTAATGTTGGAGGGGTGAGGAGGCTGGAGTGACCATGAGTAATTCACCAATTGGCACGTACATGTACTTGTAAATGAAAACCATTTCCAGGTGTGAGATCAAGGTGTAAGCAGTATGGGTGGGTGGGCGATTGGGTGTGTGTGTGATTAGGTGTGACGAACAAGCGTGAAACAGACTGCATATGCGGCATGTCCACCGCCATGCCATTGTGTTGGCGATTACTCAATCATCTGATAGTTTCTTCTGACTATGGGAATTACATGTACATAAATACGCTCGAGTGTTTCCACTGACTGCGCAATTTTAGTGCACACATTAACGCAGAACAAATAGACCAGGTCTTTAACGTATGCGACGTGGATTTATTGCGAACAATTTATTGTTGACTGGCGGGGTTATACAATCATACAGGTGAACACAACTGTCAACACAGGGGCTGTGAAGGATCCTGAAAATCTCAATGCCTTGTCAGTTGATAAGCTTTACTAATGTCTGTCATAGAGACTGAAAGATAAGCATTTGAAAAAATAAATAAAAAAGGCTGGCTGCGGTACTTCTACATAAAGGAAGTGACATGTAACCCAACTAAAAATGAATTACATGTATCGGCTATTATGGCACTAGTTTGAGCACTAGCCACTGGACTAAACTGACCTTGGATCAAGTGCAATTGGACTCACTCCAAATCTATATTTTACCACACAACAGTCCATGTACATGTACATGTACGTATAAATTGGTGCTTTATCAGTATTTATATATGGTTGCACTTGATATAACGCAGATAACACTTGATAAAAACAGCTAATTCACACTCTCTTCCAGAGTTTCAATGCATCTATATTTACATGCATGTACTCTAATCCACTGGTCTCTAATTACGAATCATGCACCC